>NC_048915.1:4847332-5058101 GCF_011077185.1 Oxyura jamaicensis
TCTCTCAGCTGCTGTTCCACAGCAGTGTTTTTTTTCCTTTCTTAAATTTGCTCTCAAAGAGGCACCAACAACATCGCTTATTAGCCCAGCCCGGCCATCAGCGTGGCCCTTATCTACCATGGGTCATCTTCTGGATTCTTCTCACAGAAACCACTCGTATCCCCCCCCACCCCAAAAACCTTGCCACATAAACCCTCTACAGGGTGGGAGAGGGGCTCCTGTGCAGCGGGGCTGCAGCTTCCTTGGAGCTGCTCGTTTCTTCCTTCACACTCAGCTGGCGGTGACCGTAATAACGCAGGGAAAAGCGGTGTGTGGATCCTGCCCCCCCCCCCCCCCCCAAGCATGCAGCATGGCTGCCAGTTCGCGTGGTTGTGAAGGAGGAGGGTTGGGGTTTGGGGCTTCCAAATCGTGAATTCCAAAGAGCTGTAAAATGCCATTGCTGTGCTGAGACACCAGGGAGAGCCTACTTTTCCCCGTGCCTGAATTTGAGGGTTGTGTGACCTGCTGTGCCCAGGGGGGCTCTGCTTGTCTGACCTGGGAACAGCAGCAAGAACCCCACTATTGAGAGAGCACGGTACAGCTCAGGCAGAGCCTCAGAGCCTCGAGGGACCGCATTCAGAAATCCAGAAGGGCTCTCGCTACCCTTGCTGGAAGCCATATCGAGCTTTGGGGGTTTTCCAGGTCACCTGTGCTGTTTCCCTGTTAGTGCGTGCTCTCAGGCCAGTTCTGGGATTTTAGGATAGCCGAGAAGATGGGATACCCAGAGCCGAGGAGTTCTCCTGCCCGCGGATGTGTTGGGCAGCAACAGCCCTGCCCGTCTCCCTGCCGGCGCGTCCTGGCACTTGTTTTCCTTGCTGGTCAGGAGCGGGTGTCTGCTTTATTTCTCTCTCTGCTTGTATAAAAATGCATTGATAAAGAAAAGATATGTTGCAGAAGAATAAGCAATAGCATGGAAATTAACTGAAAAGCAGGGAAAGCTTGATATTTTAGCACTGAGTGGTTTCTAAGTTGGAGGACAAGCCACCACTGCCCCTGCTTATGGTTTGGGGGAAGGGGTGTGTGTGACAAATGTGGTGGTTGATCTAATTGCAGCCAATCCCAAAGGCTTCAAAAAGGAGCAAAACTCAGTGTGAGCTGCCGTGCAGCCATGCGGGAAGGACCAAGCCTTGCTGTGAAGATATTAAGCTGCTATTTCAATGCTGGCTTAAAAACAACTAAACCCTCCCCCCTTAAAACATCGGAGATTCTGCTTTTAAACTTAGATTGCAACATAATACAGGAAATGAGGATGTACTCTTTTATTAAGGTTAAAGGTTTTTAATCACTTTTCCAGAATACAGATACGATTCAAACAAAAACTATTTTTGGGGTCTCGGTAATTCACTTATTAATACCATACATTGAACTCTATAAATTCTCATATAAGAAAAAGTCTTTTTAATATAGGTTATGATGCACTGGTGACCTATTTAAATCTTTTGAAGTAACACTTTGCAGCTTATATAGCACCTTTCATCACGGGGCTGCAAAGCATCCTACAGAATTTAGCCTCATAATGCCCAAACGAGGTAGGAAAGTCTGGCCAATTTACAGATGGGTACAACCGAGGTACGGATTGGCAAGGGACCAAACATGAGGCTTCAGCTATACAACAGTAGTTACGTCTACACCGGATCCTGGGCTATAGAACGAGTCAGTGGCTCACCTGGGGATCAAGTCAAGAGCAGTCACTCACACCCTCTTCCTAGACGGAGAATCCTGGCTCCAGCCCTAAAAGACCTTTTCCAAGCGTTCTGGCTTTTAGAAATCTAGAGAGTAAAAAGGTCCAAGACCTGTAGACTGAAGGCCCTAGGTATGCTGTTCACTGGCGTATCTTAAGTGTCGAATATAAACCACAAAGTTTACCAAGCTGTACTTACTGTGGGCATTGCAGCCTGCATCAATTAAGTCTGAACACGAGGAAGCGGGACTGGATTTTTTTTAATTAAAATTGTGCACTTGGGAGGCATTTTGAGATTTGGTGTTTGATGCTTTGTTTGGCTTGACAGTTTCTTGTAATAAATTCCCTTTTTCCCTCCAAGCAAGTGATAATCTAAGATACTCCAGTTTTTGTGTCTTTATTAAAAAACAAATCTTTGCTGAAAAACCATTAGCTTAGTGACTGTTATTGTCCAAAGGAAATTTAAGTACTGTTGACTAGAAGAATCCAAGACGCCTGGGCTCCTTAAAGCCTTTACAACTTTTAAAACCATTCCACAACTTTGCAGTACTCCCTAGACCAGATCTAGCACTGGTGCAATCAGCTGAGCACTAATGACCTCAATGATGCAGCATCTATTGATGGTAAGATAAAATTTTAAAGGCTTTGCAGGTCTTGCTATTTGCAAGGTCTTGCTATATGCGGAAAAGCTCGCAGCCAGGGTGCAGAAATTTAAACACCGTTAATATCAAGTTCTCTGTTTGTCCCATCTTTGATCTGTGCCCGCATTCACATATTTTTCATAATAGCATCTAATCGAGGAGCTCTGAATATAAAACGATGCAACCCATACAGCTGAGCATCGTTTAGTTTAGTTTCTGGCCACACACAACCACCCACCTGAGCAAACCAGCGCAGTAAATAGGGCAGCTGCACCCCACTGCACAGACCCGTTATTACTCTATCTTCCTGGCAAGTCCAAACCAGTTTCCTCATAAAGCACAACATAAAAGTTACTGAATGCTTCGTGGAAACGGAGAGGAAAAAAACTGAAGATAAAAAGGCAAGGTCTTATAGCTCGGCCAAGTGGTGTGGGCTTGCCATGGAAGCCCCTGGACAAAGGCAGAAGAGATACCTTTGTGCCAGAGGACAGATTAAATGAACAATTTCCCTCTTTTCTAGAACTTCTAGACTTTTTTGTCCACGGCCCATGATTTTTACACATTGTGGTGCTCATCCTCGGTTAGAAATCAGCATCTTCAGAACTGGGTAGTTTGTTATGCAAAAGAAAGGGAAAAAAAAAAAAAAAAAAAAAAAAAAAAAGCAGGGAAATATGCAATAGATTTCCATCATCGTAACTGGGCATTACGGATTACTGCCCTGCAGAACACTGCAGCCTCTGCAGCGACTGGTGGAAAACATCCTTGCAGAAACAGGGAATCTAAGTTGGTTGCAAAAACTTATTTCTTCAAATCTTGTAAGGCAAATCTTGCAAATCTTGTCCCTTCTACCTGGGGCATATTGTGGATTAGCAGCAATTTCATACAAAAGAGCAAATCTTTTGCCTCTGCTCTGTCTGTTAGGAGTGTTCCAAATGGATGGCTGCTGAAAGACAAAGAAGAGCAGGGGGAACACCTGTTGTGCTGATATTAGCAAAACTCAAAATTCCAATTTGCACAGAGGGCATGGCGACTGGGGGTTGTAAAGAGCACCGTAAAGACTTTATCCAATAGCATTTGTTGTTTTCTTTTCGAAGGCAGCAGCAAAACTATTGCTCGAGGGACTGAAAGGAGTTATTGAGATTGTTACCAAAACCCAAAGACTTTACTGCACATTCAGCAGCACTTCTGTAATCCCAGCACTAAAACTTCGTCGGTGGTGCCTCGCTGCTGTGTGAGCATACCCTTAGGAAGCATGAAACAAATGACTTTGCTGCCCTTTCATTTCAAGTCTCGGAGGGGACAGCACTTGGCTGGAGACTACTGCCAGAGAAGTCCAGGGTTTTCTTTCAGATCAGTCATTAATCAGGCTGACAGAATAATTCCTATGATAATTTAGCTTCTTTTTGCACCTAACTGTGACATTCAAAGTGCCTTCAGATTCCTTCTGTAGCCAGCTGAAGCCAGGAAGGTACGCACTGCGCCGAGCACCTCTCAGAATGAAAACGGCTAGGAAAATGCCAGCGCTGCGTAGGCAGCAGCTGCACTCCAGGAAGCATTTTAAATAAAAATCTCTGCAAAACCCCAAGACTTGCATTAGTGGCCAGAACTGCAATTCTCTACAGGAATATCCTCGGTAACGAGTAACACTCTCACTTCCAAACTCTCCAACTAGACAGCCTGTACGGCTGTGCTGTCATCTCTGCGCACTGAGAATTAGAGACTTAGAGAATTAGAGGTTAAACAATGTGTTTCTAGCAGTGGAAAGGCACACAGATAGGTAAGAAACCTGTCAACAGGAAGAGTTACCTTCTACTTGTCTGTCTTGCTCTCATCTTTGTTATTTCTCTGTCCACACTGAGACTAACACATGATTTTTCTCCTTAAAAGAATATTTCAAGTAACAGTGTTGCGTGGCTAGCGAGTGATTCAGCTACTTTTTATTATAAACAGCTTTGTCAGAACTTCAATACTGTGTATATAATTCACAAATATATTTCAGTCCTTCGAGATAATGAGTTGACCTTGCAAGTCAGCATGAACTCTAGCCAGACTGACTACGAATGGCTCAGGAGGCTGAGATAACCCCAGCACACCCAGGACAATTCACGCTGCTGCCAAAGGGCTCCCAGGCAGGTGGTGTCTGGCTCCAGAAATGGAAACTGAAATTATTTGTTCTGTTAAATTATATCAGCAAAAGATACTGCATTGAACCCCTTCTCATCTCAGAGCTCTGAAATACAAGGAGTTAGTACCATGTTTAACAAGCCAGTCAAGCTTAAAGGGATTTAACTCTCCTTGCTGAGAGAATGTGAGGGGTGAAAATCTTTCGTTCCAAGCACCTGGAAAAAATTAACATATGTGGAAGTGTTCACAAACAACAAAAAGTGAGGGTCTTCAGAGAAGCGAAGTGAATGCGTTACTCGTAATATACAAATATGCTACTTTATTCTATGGGAATACTTCCATCTATTACGGGAAAACTCAGCTGTGACATTACTCTGCTGACAGCCTCTGCTCCACCCAACTGAAACCTGCCCTCCCAGCACCTGTCCTGCCTGCTGCCCTTGCCCGTTTCCCAGGTAGAGATGTCAGGGGAAGGAAAGGAAAGGGCAAAGGCAACCTGATATGGACATAAACTGCTGCACTCGTACGTGAGATGCCCAGAAAATACAGTAATTCCTGGATCCTTCCTGCCTCCTACTAATATTGAGGTTCTGGGCACACCTGTGTGCAACTAACACAGTTCAGGCTATTTTTTTTTATCCCCTACACGCTAATCTCTCCAGGATGATTTTTTTTTCCCCTGAAACATTCTATGAACCATTCCAATACAAATACTGTGCCTGCTTTTAAACTATTTTAATATAGCTACGGGGAGGGACAGGTTAGTGTTCACAGAACATGAAATTAACCTACAGGATCACCACTGAACCTCCAAGTGCTGCCACGGTAGGTTACTGAAGGGTACATATTACAGCCAAAATATCTTCCCCCCCGGGAGTGCCAAGCCAGGACATGGAGAAAGCAGCATCTTTGATCAGAAAAGACAGACACAGATGGGCTTTGATCAGACAGAATCAGGGGCAGGTTTACTTTTCACATAGTTTTCTGTATTAAAAAATACATCAGTGAAATCTGTTACAGGCAGGGACAGGACTACCGAGTACACAACGTCAATAGACTACTTTCTGATTTTATTTTTGTTAAATTACTTTTGTTACTGCTAAAAAAATAATTAAAAACAAAACAAAACAAAACAAAAAAAAACAACAAACAGAACAAAACAAAAAAGAAATATAATTCAAGGCTGTTGATTTTCATCTCTTGAAATTTTAGTGACAAGATCAAATATCAGACCCCTGTTACAGAAGATGGATAACTGACCAGAACTAGATAAAACCCATACAATTCTCTTCTTTAAAAATAGTTTGGGTTTCCAATGAATTTGTGGTAACTCGTCATCAGAAACACACATCTATAGCTTGAGAAAGTGGAGGTACAGACAGTATCTGATAGTGTCCTGTCCTCTAAACACAACGTGGGAGCTTTTCTCTTCAGAAAGATGCAGTAACAGCCGAGCCTCAAAAAAGTCTCTTTTGCTTTCCAACACTATGACTAAATCTCTTTGGGTGGGGTGGGAAAAAGACACACATGGTAATTTTCTACCACAGTTCTGTTGTCAGAAGTAATACTGCATCCTTTGTACAACACTGCACGTGTTGCAAAGGTGGAAAGAGAAAGAGTGCGTGTAACTTTCATTTGAAATGACAAGGCCCTCCAGATTTGCCTTACAAAATAACCAAAAACATAGGAGTAGGGGAAAGAGGAGAAAGGAAAGCTGCCGTAAGGGAAACAAAATTTCCGCGCACCACAGTATTTGCTAGATTATAATCAACAGACTGCAGAGCTACTGGGCTAGTAAAGGGATTTTCTGCACATACCCCAGGACAGTCACTCTCCTGTACATAACCCAAAAATGTTCGTCCTGTAACATGACCACTCTGAAGTTTGACCTACAGCACCTCTTCCACATCGAAGACCAAACAGGTAGAGTTAGCTATTAGCCTGGACCGAGAGCTAGACTCTGGCATAGTGTGACCATTGAACAGCAGCCAGACAGTTGTCCGGTTAGACAGCTTCCCTGGCAGATACGCCAGCAGCTTCTGCCGTGGTAACATTTGATCCCAGTTTTAAAAAATATTATAAAAGCATATGTGTACGTGTATTTATAACGGAAGGTGTCTGTCTGTCTAAATACCACCGCTTTCCTGTCCTCGTGAAGCGCTCTCAGATCTCCACGTGTTCTTTGGCAGCAAGGACTGCCAGCCAGCAGGCTGCGAGGTCACGAGAGCCACGGTCTAGCTCTCCGTGCCCGATATTGTCATGGTAGATTTTACACAACCATTTTCCTTAAAAATAACTCACAATTTTTTAAAACCCTAAACAGATGAAGGATTTATGCACCACTCAAATAGGTTAGTTCATCTTGAATTTGTTCAGAGGATTTATCGCTGCCTGCCACAGGACGTTGTTTCTTGCAGCCTATATAGCTTGCCTCCTTCCAGTTCCAGTTTGTACATCCGCTGTGGTTCAAAATATGCCTGTAGGTGACATTATCTTGGCTTATTTAATACACATTTTCCAAAGGCTGGACGTATTCACAGTTTGGTGCTTCTGATGTGTATTCAAAGGAAAATACCCCACTTCAGTTAGTCTGATAACTCAATATCAGAGTCCTCTGATTTGACTTTGGCAAGTTCTTCGTGTACCTCCCTCACCATAAGAATACGTGTTAACATGATGTCCAAAGTTCCTGGGTCTATTGGCAATGTGGAATACCACATGGGGCTATTAGGTACACAGGAGCGCTCAGGTTGAAGGTAAAATACATCACTTCTCTGCTTCACACTTTCAGAACTGTCAACGTAAAGAAAGGAAGAACACATTACAGAAGGCGGCTTTAAAAGTCCTAGTCACAAAAACTGTGATGGAGAAACAGCAAAGGAAATCAAAGTTACATTGAGACTACAACACCATAGTTGAAGCAGTATAATTATTTTTTTTGCTTTGTGATTTGCTTTCCCCCCTTCACCTTAGTGAAGATTTAAGTTGTTTCCAGGTTCGCTAAGTTGCTTACAAAGAAACAAAGAAATTCTGCGTGACTTCTTTATAGACACGGTTCTTCAATCATATTATCATCCAATTAACACTAGTGTCTTGGTATCATTGACAGATGCATCTGACATTTAATCTCTGAATAAAACAGGTTCTAATATTCCAGAATTGCTATGTACTTTGGGGCAATGAATGTTCAAGTACTAGCAAAACTAAATCCTAGCTTGCCCGCTCATGCTGCAGAATGGTGAGCCCATCAGACTCTGAGGCAGCTTTCAGGTGCTGGTAGGAAGAGACCACGTCCTCCAGAGCAAGAATTCCTCCTGCTTGGCTTTGGAGTGTTCACATTAAAAGAGCAAAGTGAATTTTTACTGCTGATTGCACCACTGCAGGGGCTCTGCAGAAGCTATGATATATGATAAGGAGCATGGAAATGTTTTCACAGCCCAAGGACAACTAACAGCATTCTAATGATATGCAAGTGAGTACAATAAAGATAAGAAGAGGGAGACAAAGAGTCAGGACAGCTGCTCGGCATGCCTTTGCCTAAGTAATGGGACTATTTGTAGTATGCTCAATAGGTGCATTTTTGAGGGTGATTTATTTGAGTTGTAGCTGACACTAATGAGATCCTGTTTATTTTGGTGTATTTTCTTTGAAAAGAGAAGAACACCATACCTGCTCAGTGATCTACCGAAAATTTATACAAAATGGGAAAGACAAAATGATTTATATCTATGTCCTTGCTATATAGTCTCATTTGTAACTCCTAAATAAAGTTAATCTCCCATTTCAGCAGGCAAAAGCCTTCACCACTGTTCCCTAATTCACACCTTTCCTACCATCTTTCACAAGGAACATGATGTCTGTGGGGGGATACTTGCCCAAAAACCTGTTCTAGTCTACATACAGATCAAAAATCAAGTTCCATCACTTACCATTTTGACAAGTAAAATTCATAAAGTCGGACTGGACACCGCAGGGGATTATCTGTATTTTCAGCCATTTCCACTGCTGTTGAAACCTCCTCATCTTCACTGCGTTTCCTTTTGCCTACAGATAATTTATCTGGACACACAAAAATGGCACGACTGAAGTTCAGTGAAGAACAGCACTTTAAGAATAAGATCTAGTCACTTGGCCTAGCACCAGCCTGATGAAACTGTGCAACACGCAGATGCGTGCTACTTGTAGGGATTCTCTGTCGTTCAAAACCACATACAAGTCAGCTGCTTTGATCTGCTGGATGGGCGAAAGATCACATAAGCTATAGGGTGTCCATAGCCTATTCCTCTTCTAGAACTAGCATCTAGCAGAACAATACGGAGAATATTTTTTCTTAATAAAGGGCAATTAATGTAACATATTGGAACCATTAACTGAAGAAGCTAATAGTTTCATGATCCCACTTGATACCCCTCAAAGTCACTTCACAATGGCAGACAGCGTAACTTACAGGTTTTCAGTTAGAAGTTGAACACAACCATCCTTCTAATAGATCCTACCAAAATACTCTCTGCTACCCCTCTCAGGATCGAACACTTCCCTTTTCAAAAGAGCAAAAAATAACTGCAAATAACAATCAGTATTTCTTTGTATTATAAGGTCAAGAGGGTAGTCCCAACTGTCATTCAATTCCCTAGTTTCATCTAAACTGCTGCTCTCCACTTGGGCTGTCTTGTTTATCCACTTTACACATCTAGGATCCATCTGGAGTTAAAAGGACAAAATAGACCTCAAAAGTATGAAGTCTTGGGAAAAGGGTTTCAGAAAAGTAGTAGTTAAAGCTTTATGCTAGCCCAGGATGCTATAAGAAACTCTTAATTTTCCAGGCAAACACTGGCACCTATTTTGTAAGTTTTTACTAGATGCCTTTGGTCCATCAGAAGTTACCTTTAAACCATCCTAGAGTGAAAAAAAATGAAAATATGCAGGATAATAGCAGAAATCAAATTACCCACAGCTCTGCCTACTCCATAATGTTTTCCTCCCCAACCCTTTTTAAAGTAACGAGTCGACAACACAAATAGAATTGCAAAAATTCAAATGATCAGAAAGTATTCACTTACCTGATTCTACCTCTTGTTTTTGAAAGGGTGGGAAAAAACGTAAATATGTCATCTTAGTATTATACTTCAGAGTCCGGGTGCGCCTCATAACATGGGCAAAGGATAGTTTCAGGTGCTCACTGACATTCTTTAGTTGGAAGTATTTGGTGTTGAAGAATAGAAGTGTGTTCAGTAAAACTATAGGGGAATATGCACCCAGCTGTTTACATTCCCATAGGTGTTCCTCTTCAATTCGTGAGAACATATAACCTAGAGACAATGGGCAAAGAAAAAGAAGAGGGATATTTATGCAAGTTTAGGGCAGTTCCTCATATTCAGTTACAAATAAACAGCTTTTAAGGACCACTGGCAATCTAGCAGACTTTCAGAATCTTCCCAAAGGAAGTGAAAGCATCATACATGAGCAGGGTAGGAAGGCAGAAATTAGTTAAATTATATAAGCAGATTCTGTCAAAGATGCATATAAGTCCTCTTTCAGCTCACCTTGTATATGAACGACCTGCATATCAGATCAAATTCAGACCTATCATAAGCAATTGTAATATAAAATCAAGAGCACTGCATGCATGAACCTAAGAGGGAGCGTGGAGAACCAAGCTGTGCAACAGCATGATCTTCCAATACCTGAAGAACGGAGAGAAGGATATAAAGGAAGATTGCACACATCAGCAGAATCTCACTAAGTTTTAATTTCACTGTATTAAACCAGTCAGCCAACTGCAAAAACGTCTAATGCCTAAGACGTGGAACACGAATTTAAAATGTACCATCTATGTACAAATACACCATTTTGATTGTCGTAAGTTAGTTAGGAAAGGAGAAATGGAGCCTTACAAGAGATTTGTTGTGAAAGAAAACTTTGCTATATATTACACTCCACTGTCTATATTGCACTATATGCTATATGCTGTCTAATATTATATATTATACTACCTATAAGTAACTGGGCTATTTCTGTATTGATAGAAAGTTTGATTTCTAAACCAAAAGTCAATTGTTTGGAGTTGCCAACATCACTTAAGTTTCGGCGGTACTCTGAAAAAGATCTTGCATACTTATATTACCAGTGTCCAGCTTTATAAACTGCGTGATCATACCTGAAGACCAATTAAAAATACCTGCAGAATTTGGGAACTCTTAATGTGGAAGTGAGCTAGTTGAGAAGAACTTGGAATTGAGGAGTTTAGACAAGTTTAGACAATGTTTAGACAATATTTTTTAATGTGATCCTCTGATTTATCGGAAGTTTTTCCTATAGTGACATGGAACTACTAGTGCAACTCTACATGAGGTGAGTAACTCATCTCAAAAAGTACACACAGTTCTGGCTACCTGTATTCAAAAAGATTAGCTAAAACTTGAGGGAAAATAACTTGTATTTTGACCACAGGAATAGGAAGCCTTTCTTTCAAAGGAGCTGAGAGACTGATCGGAGGCAAAGACATATTTAAGTGTAATCCGTAACTGGAGACAGACACAAAAGCCATGATTCTAGTCTACTATAAACAACTGCATGGTGGAGAAAGAGGAGACTAATATGAATGTCTCAGATCACATGCTTCTTCCTGGCATTGAGAAAATATTAATTTCAAATAAGGCTTTGTCATGCAGCTACACAAAATAAAATAATTGTCCTACCATTTGGAAGAATTGTAGGTTCCCAGATTTTCAAAAGTTTTGTAAGTTCAATCATAAACCTGGAATAGGGCTCGGTAAAAATGTTATCTATTCTACCATTCTCAAACAGGTACTACGAGAGAAAAAAAGGAAGACATACAATTTATGATTACATAACATTGCAGAGAAGATACAGGACATCAGATTCTCTTCCTTTATGTCCAAGTGTCTTATGGTCCAAAATGCTTTGTTGAAACCTTCATTAGGATATTAAATCAGATTTTCTGCAGGGACTGGGACCTCCCTGGTATGAAACAAGAGATCTAAGCAAAAAAATATTGTTACTATTTCAAGCTTTAGAGCTCTTTTCTGAAAAAAATAAAAATAAAAAAAAAATCATCATCTAGGTATTAACTGTTCTTGAAAAGTCTGCATATACAAAACAGAAGAGGTACTGAGTACCCTTCTGTTGAAAAGAACTTCACATGCTAATACTTTCTGACAACAGATATAGGCCCAGTGCTAGGCTGCTGAAATAGTTCAACTTACAGCATCAACGTAAAAGTCCCTTAAACTTTTGTCGAGCAGCAAACAAACTTGAAAGTTTTCTAGAGGCCAGAAGTATGTATCAATGAATAAGTCAGAACTGGAACACAAAAAATGCTGATACTCCTAGACCTTATCAATTGTACTTTGAATTCTAACTCTTTCTATTTTTTCATGTATAGCCAGGAAACATAAAAGGTAATTCCTTGCCTAATCAAATGGTAGGTTTTACATTAGAAGTAGCATTTGATTCTTTATCTCCAAGTGACTGTTTAAGGAAAGGAACAAGCAGGCTATTCTAACAACAACAAAATGACCCTAACAGTAGTATACTGAACTGGGATATTGAGTTTTCAAGATAATATTATCCTGGATTTGTTCTGCAGCTGTTTCAAACTACCTGCGGGCAGGTAGCAAGGACTCTTTACATTGCTCTCAGGATTCATTAAGTACAATGCCATTATTCCCATTGAAGGAGCCACTGAATGAGCACAGCCTTTGCGGGGTATCTCTTCCATGTAAACCCATGTATTGAATAGCATCGTGCAAGCTATTTTAGATCTAAACCAATTAATTACATAGCCAATTCTTCTGAGGAGCCTCAGGTTTCTACAAATCTGTCCTATGAAAAGCATAAGTAAGGTACCAAACCTAAAGCTTTCTATCTAGGTAAAAACACCTAGCCCTCCACACCATACTCCCAAGTACAGAAGAGGCCTATTTACTCCGATCAAAATAAGGTCCAGACCAATTAGCCAAATAAGAGATTAAGACAAACTAAGAATGAAGCACAAAACAGATACATTCTCGACTCTACAAAAAACAAGCAGCTACTTGGGACTGTGGATACGAAGCATAAAAAAACACCAAAAGTTTCGATGTTCTCAGCAATATCCTAATTCTCTGAGTTACCTGCTGAATTCCAAGGCACAGGTATAAGATACTGTCAGGATCATATTTTTCTCCATTTGGTCTCCGCACCTCTTGAATAAACTGGCACAAGCCAAAACTCAGTTCAGCAAAAGTGCATGAGAGAATGTCCTCCTTGACTTTCACAGGACGAACTGTCGTGGAGAAAATTATTGTGAAAATTAACTTAATTCAGTTCATTAAATCTTTACATAATCTATCTCAAACACAATGTTCCCTGTCTGACTAAATGTGTCAACTATTTCCTATCTGTTTGCTAACAATTAAATGGCTATTTGGCCAATAAAAAATAAAAACCAGCAGTCTGTATAGCCAGTAACTGAGTAGTAAGACTGCAGGTATTTAAAGTTAAGACATTTAAATGTTCAGTTAAATTCACTGAACCCAAAGGTGTGGCATGGCAATGGTAACATGTACGCAGGCTGGAGATGTAGCTGATAAAATCAGCTTCACCTTTATAGCTGGACTCAGGGGAATCATGAGTGAGAAAAAGATCTTGGAGTATTTCCTAGTAGTTCTGGACATGAGTTGAAAACAGCGTATTTGAATCCTTAAAGGGAGAAGAAATGAAGAGTTTGAAGGGCCATGGGATTCAGAAAGGGAAGCAGACCCAGCAGGGAATCGAGCAAAGAATCCGCAGTGAAATTACTAGGCATGGCTGCTCCACACCTTGTGCAAGTGACTGCTTGGGACTGAACAGGGAACCTCTTCGTGGGGGTTGTTATAGCTTCCTGGAACTGTCTGTAATCTTTCTTTCATTAGCCAGGAGAAGCAGATAGTAATTCATGCAATTGCTCTTCTTCTGGGAAACAAAAACCAGCTGTTCTCATGTAATGACAACAAAAATTCCAAATAAGAGAGGAAAACGCAGAGCTCATTTCCCCTTTGGGATCCTTCTTACATAAGCTTTGCCATGCTTAGTTCTTTACATTGCAGAAGTATTTAATATTATTTGCTCTCTTCTAAACTGTCCCCAGAAAGCTCAATTACAATCCTAACTCAAATTCCCTGCTGCACTCTGAAAACTTGCCCACAAAACGCTCAGTGCAAACATGTAAGACATCTGAGACCAGGGAAAAGGGGAGTTAGACAATGCCAAACCCCAGGACTGCTGTGCTTTTGTAAAAAATATAATTAAAAAAAAAATCTGTAATTAGAAAAACAAACAAAAGAGACATTTATACTGTCATTATCTATCACTCTTGTGAGACACCAGGAACAATTAATGCCTTCTAAAGTTATTTGTAGGCAGGGTGCAACACAGAACGGGCACACTTTTGGAAGGTTTGCTTCCATCTGCAAACCTGGAAATAAGGTATTAGACTTTAAGACTGGTATACAGTTTTTTAAAGCAAACCGTTATGCTGACAAATACTTTGTGAATGTGTTAGCTACATATGAAAAAGATGGGGCCAAGTTAGTGCAGTCAGCTTAGAACTGTAATGCCTGTAACTGCCTGGTAATAGAGCAGTAAAGGCTTTGCAGCTGCATAAAACATCTGTTCTAGAAATGAGGAAAAACTGCATGCAAATGAACAGAAAGGGCAGGTTGAAAGACTAACATAATGTTGAAAAGAAATCTGATACTTTTAAAGCCTCTTTTAATAGGAAACAGAGCAATTTAGAATTTAATAGCTGAGATTTTTAAACACAAGAAAAGGCAGGCATAACATAATACGCCGTAAAATCTTTTATCCACTCATGGTCATTTTAAAACTCGCTAACTAATCCTAATTTTTTCTTGAGAAACGTACGATGCCAAGAGCTGTTCAACTAATTATTTCTGTTTCCACAGATGGAGAAAAAGTTCACCTGCGAACTTCAGGTCCCCTTGTTCCTCCTGTGCGTTTTTCCATTGGACCCAGTTCTTCCAGGCATTTACCCCGTACATATACTTTAGGGTCATCCCAGAAACAGAGCAACCTGGGTAGGAGCCCTGCATCAGATTGCGGGGCTCTACAGCAACTACAGACTTCTTCCGTCCCTACAGGAAAACAAACAAAGCAAAGCAAATAAAAGCTGAGTAAGTATTTCATCTATGCAAACTTAATCTGAAATCACATAAAAAGAGCAGTATACCGACATAATAAAATCCTGCTGACAGAACCAGAATGTAAATGTATTTTTTAATATCTGCACAAGTATTAGCAACACTGTACAGAAAAGGTGTAACAAATTATAGTAATTCTCACTGTGATAAATATGCACAGAAATACATTCCTCTACACAAGAAAAATTGCTTCTTTCCTGTAGATTATTACACTCCTGAAAAACTTTTGCAGTTTCTGAAACGATAAACTTCTTTAAATGTTCTGCACCAAAAAGAAAACAGAAAACATTTATTCTACCTAATTGTAGAGGAGAAAAGAAAACGTTATATAATGTAGCAAAACAGGAGAAAAAAATATACAGCAGTTAAATCAAATTCTCATTTTCACCCTAGAGCATATTTTTTACTTCTGAGAATAAGCATGCACATAATAAAAAGTCCGCAAGTACTTTCTTACCCGTCTTTTTGGCTGTGGGAAGCCATCTCTATGTCTCCGTCTTGCTCGTGAACGTGACTGCAAACCCAGTCCTTTACTGAGAGGGTCAAATGAGTCTGAAGTCAAATCAACACCATTAAGAATTTAATTGTATGATTTAACATGCCCAAGTAGAAGCATCACTTAAATACTACTGAATACCCTAAAGATGCCAATTACATCTATAATTCAAACAATGCTTTATGCTTGAATAATCAGGCAATAAACATACTTTCTGTGTAAATAGATTTTCATAAGCGGAAAGAAGTCCCCCCAAGTAGTGGATGTATTTATTCAGGCAAACTTATATTCTTCTGCGCCACTAATATGGATTATACCCAGGGACACAGAAGTGATAATTCAAAGAAGTCAAGCAAGACTACCTGCCAATCCTGTGGGTGGTTCTGTAGAATGCTGTCTTTAAAGATACCAGTAATATTTCAAAAACACAGTAACTTTTTGTAGAGCTGATAGATTACTGCTGCTTCAAATACCCGGTTTTACAAAATGAAAACATACGCCCTTCAGAAGCAGACTACTGCCACAATGCTTACTCAGAAAGTTGTGTGTACTTTTATACAATGATGCATTTTTCTTTACATTATACAGACCTGATGGAAAATCTGCCTCCAGGTCCTGTTCCACATCACCTTTGGAGAACTGCTTCACTTCTGGATCTGGTTCCGGCAGGGCATTCGATCGTAAGGCATAGTGATTTAACTCATCCTCCCAGCTGTGTGGAGTGGACACCGCTTCTGATTCTAGATCTCCACTGTAAGTGCTACCTTGGTCTGTAATGAGAGTGATCAGATATACCACGTGCTATAAGAAAGGACAGACAAAAAAAAGAGAAGCTATAGCAGGATCAAAGTCCTTTTGCAAAAAAATCCAACTGACCTTTCTCAAATATCTTGGGGTCCAAAAAGAGCTCATGCTCAGATGTTTGAGATCCTTTAGAAAAAGAAGGAAATACGTATCTACAAATGATCGACAGCTTACATAACTAATACAAAATTTTGAATGCCAAAAAATAAACATATTAAGTCATAGTACTTCCAAAAATGGTACACCTTCAATATAGTTCTTGTACCAGCTCCCTACCTAGGTCATGCTGTTCTAGAAAAACAGAAATGCAGAATTAACCCATGTTTGCTTTTCTAAATGCTTCCATCCCTCCACGTTTGTTATTGGAGTCATCTGTAGACAAACAGGGTATTTTGTTCATTTCTTTTTTGTCTTGCTCCACTGTTATTACACGGGATGATCACTATCCAACACATTCTAACTTGCATCACCCTCCAAGAATCCACTATAAAAAGCTTGTCAGGAAAATACTCGTGTAAAGCAGCAGCTCTGCCTTCTTGATTTTGACTCCTTCTTCTGCTAGCGCATGATGAACTGATCTGGAGATTACTACTGCTAGTAACCTGCTACTGTCAACGTAAGTCAAATCAGCACCTAGGATCCGGGAAAGGGAATGCAAAGACATTTAAAGTACTGCTCAGTGTCTAACTTGGGTTCTGTGCTAAGCATAGCTCTATTGAAAATTGAATGAGAAACCTCTGTGAAATTACAAAAGCTTCAGGAAGGTGCTAGTAATAACCAGCACTTGAGATGGGACTATGGAAGAAGAGTAAACGATTCTTAGAAGAAAAAAAGAATAGAATATTTATATAGATTATCTCCAAATTATCTCCATATATGCAGTTTAGCTTTTAAAAGAATAATAAAAATCACTGAGTCATGACATAAGTATTGACATAAGTTCTCTAGGTAGGAACTTCACCTGCATGAATAGTCATTGTGTAAATAAATGTTGGTAGGACAACAGGACCATACAACAAGGCACGAACACTTCAGAAGCAGCCAGTATAGTCTCTACATCTATTTCTCTATCTATTTTTCATGTTGTGAGAACATCCATCACACTAAATTTAGTTTCCTTTTAAAAACACCACATACCACCATGAGAGTGTGTTTTTTCTTTCTCCTCATCTTCTGCAATCATTTCTGCCATCTGAAGGAGATCAGCTTCAAATGGATTTGTGGGAATCTTTTCCTTGATATCCTGAATACTTTCAATGATTTTATCAGCATTATCCAGGGTAGTCGGGAAAAGCATTGGAACTGGTACCTACACAGACATGCAGAAATTGTTAGATCTTGTTTGGGGATGAAAGGGAACAACAAACACACAAGGGAGGTTCTTCTCATTTAATTTTACTTATGTTTTAGGACTATATATAATTTAAATAAATCCAGACTGGTAATCTTTTTCTTTTCTGCAAAAACCCTACTAATTGGTGTTTCTGTGTGACGATGCTTTATGCACGATGTGATAAGGAAAGAAATGGCTTCAAGGACTCCAAATACCACTTGAATGACTAATCACAAAATCCAACGACACTGCTCTATGCCCTGTTCAGAACCAAGACTGTAAACCAGTTCTCCAGTGAACATGAGTATAACTTACAGGTACTGGCATCCCAAGCGGAACTGGTGTGTACTGAGTGTAGAGGTGAAGGGGTACTGGCACAAACACTGGTACAGGAACAGGTACCACAATGATTTGGGGTTGAACTTCTTCTTCTTCTGTTATGTTAAAAACAAAACAAAAATGGTTTGACCATATGACCATCCAGTACACTTCAGTGTCCATTATAATTGTTTGGAGCTCCACTACTGGTGACTTCTGCTTGTAACTCAGTGGGCACAGTACCACATCTTTGTTCAGAGTCATCTTTCACTTTAGCACTGTTGTAACAAGTATTAATACTAGAATTTGGAAATAAACAGCACTGTGACCATATACATGAATGCTGGAAGGGAAGAGAGAGGAAATAAATACTAAGGTCTGCATCCAAGTAAATGGTGTGCTATTGCAATTATTGCTCAGCTACCTAGAAGACCATACAAAGGTACCATTAAAAACAAGAACAGTCTTCCCACTTAGCTTCATCTCTCCCACTGAGATGTTTACATCAAGACTCGATACTCCGAGCTCCTCTTATATTGGCAATGATGAAATAAGCACTCCTCGATAGCAGTCTTGACTACATAATAGCCTTTGGAAGTGCTTCAGTTTTCTCCTGGCCACAGAGAGATCTTAGGGTAAATGTAAATCTAATGAAATGATCTTAGAGCTAGTGAGTTAATTTCAGAAGTTCTTATTATCTGTATCTAATAATTAAAAGAAAGTGAGAATTATACCAGTCTTTGAGACATCACACACTTCATGAAAATGAGTCTGCTCTTGTGGCTTGAGCTGGAGGAGTTAAGAACTCACAAATTATCTCCCGAGAAAAACAAGTTCCCTCCATAGCCTTTTGCACATCACTTAACTGTCACCCTTCATTCTCCACAGTTGACTGCAGAATACTAAAGATGAGTTAAAGCCAATCTCAAGATTCATCACTAGAACAAATCCAGAGGAGGGCTACAAAGATGACCAAGGGGCTGGAGCGCCTCTCCTGCGAAGACAGGCAGAGGGAGTTGGGGTTGTTCAGCCTGGAGAAGAGAAGGCTCCAGGGAGACTTACAGTGGCCTTCCTAAAAGCGGATGGCCCTCCTGCAGGAAAACTGGGGAGGGACTCTTTGTCAGGGGGTGTAGTGATAGGACAAGGGGGAATGGCTTCAAATTAAAAGAGGGTAGGTTTAGATTACATTTAAGGAGGAAATTCTTCACTGTGGGGGTGATGAGGCACTGGAACAAGTTTGCTCAGAGAAGTTGTGGATGCCCCATCCCCGGAAGTGTTCAAGGCCAGGGTGGATGGAGCTTTGAGCAACCTGTTTTAGCGGGAATTGTCCCTGCCCATGGCAGTGGGGTTGGAACTAGATGATCTTTAAAGTCCCTTCTGACCCAAACCATTCTATGATTCTGTGATTCTTTGATCACACATGAAGTTTTCAGAATTTCAAAGAGCAAATATTTTACATCTGTAAGGCAAACTGCAACTTGCAAACACCATACGGTAACCTGAAAACTATTTAAAGTTTTAAAGCATATTAAAAAATATTTTTGTTACCTAAATCATTTACTCTCACAACTGCAATACAGACTTATATAAAATGGGTTGGAGATCAAATACGTACCTGTCTGGCATTCTTTGTTTTGTGTATGAGGTTTGCACGAGGTGGCCTTAGTCTGTGTGATTGGCTTGCACAACAATGCTTTGTTTTTTAGAAGCCTGGGTGGTTGTGATGATGGTAGTTTTAGGGCATCTGTCTGAGTACTGGCCTGTTTGGAAAAATATAAATGAGGGCAGAGTCAGCACTGGTTTTAGTAAGATATCATAAGATATCTTCATATTTTCATAAGTCTTCAGTATTTTCGTAAGATTAATATTTGTTCTCTACTATGAAAGGTCAGACAGTTTAAAACTCTCTTTGTTGATAAAAAAGATCATTTAAAACTATTGTAAAAAGAGCTTTTGTTGTTGTTGCTGCTAACAGTGCAGAGAAGAGATCTACAAGAATGTTTGGTTTCTGTAGTCAGATAATCTCTATAAACTTTTCATCTTAGTATCTTACTGATGGTAAAGATCTAAAAAAGTCTTAAGATAGTTTTGATGACTAAATATTTGGTGATAGAAATATGCAAAAAAAACTCTTAGTAAATCTATGCAAAACCACTGAAAAAGAATACAAATAAAAGATGAACGCAAACGCTAGCAATATCAGTGTCACCTCCTGATTATACACAGACTGACTATTCATGCTTGTACTAATTTCATGTCCTGCAAACTGTAATTCTCAGTTGTGCATTCATATAACAGGATCCGCTTCATTAGGGGAAATTCATACTCTAATCCATAAATGACTTTTCAGCTAAAAGTAAGGGTGCCCATCTCCCAGAAACAAAAAGCTATATAATAAAAATTTTATTATATATTCCAAGAGAGTTGCAAAATCTCTCAAGAATTGGAACTTTAGGAGTTATTCACAGATAAGAAGTGACAGTGGTTCCCCATAGCTCCACTACCATACTGAGAGGGAGTGGGGAAGAACAGCTAAGCTGCAAGAGCTTGGTAATGTCAGCCCCAGCAGCCCATGCTGGTTCCCTTCTTCCTGTGGCATCACATCCCACTTCTGGCCACAAAAGGTAGCCTCAAATACTGAAGCCACACACAAACTGCTCGAGAGATAGTCATCTCAAGAGCCACAATTGGACAATCCTCGTCTTAAAACATCAAATCATTCTGTCAATGGACACAAGAAGACTTTTATACCATACGAGTCTTATCCATTTTAAAAAAATACATCTGCAAATTGGATAAATTTTAAATCTCAGTCACAACGAGGAAAAGCAGTTACAAAATTAAGGTGCTAAATTATTGGATACTTTACTTGTTATTGATACAATCTGGACGAAAGTGAGAAAAAGAGTCTCTTGTAAAACTTACATCTCCTATTATTTTTGCTGTCACGGTAGGGACTGCACCTGTGAAGAAGAAAACCATACAAGATTAGCCTGTGTACTTATCGTCAAGGACCACAACCCATACTCTGCCAAGGTCAAGAAAAAGAATTCCCCTTAAGCCTTATTCCCCAGTATATGTAAATAAATTTAAGTCATTGTTTATACGTAGGGAGAGGAAGGACAAAACCACAACCTTCTGTATCAATGTGAAGCATAATGAAGAAGTGGCTGTTGTCCTCAGTGAAAAAGATCCCTGAACAACTATAAACATCCAGGAACAGAGATTTAAAAATAGAGAAATCACATTCAGTAGTCCTACCCTGTAAAACATTGTTGGAGTTAACCGTAGGCTGGGCAGCAGGGGTGCTTGCAAGGGACACCACATTTGCTATGACAGGGGTTGAGTCCTTTCTCAAAGAAGGCGGGCCTGATGAGGAAGCTGGTGCCATTGAAAGGTTTGCTGGGTAGAACGAACAGAAGAAAACAAAAATAAGCAATCACATAATTTACAAAGCAGCATTTCAGAAACAATACCCGCCCTCCATCTCCAGATGAAAAAGCCTGCTTTATGAGAAGAGTACGTAGGTGTCAAACTGCAGGTTTTCAGTTTAAATAGGACTTGGCTCCATAAGCAAACTTAAGCTGTTTTCCAGTCACTGAAACATTTCAGAAGTTCATCACAGCATGAAAGCGGTTTTGTATCTCTAATAATATGTGTATTACAGCAGCGCTCATGAGACAACAGAAGTGGATGCCTCACTGTGCTCAGCACCATACATCTGTAGTATAGGACACAGTCAAGATCCTAACACATAATGAATGAGGTGATTTTTATGAGCCTCTCAGAGGAATTCTTAGTTTCTTTCCATTTGAAAGCACCATAATCACATTTCATCAAAAATAGTGTTCTGAGGCACTTCATTATCCTGGCAGCCTCCTGTTCAGAGAGATGCCTGGAGCTCAGTTTTACAAAGGTGTTGAAAGTGATTGAAAAGTTAGTGCTTATGTTTAATCTTGAAAATCAAAGCATAGGTTTTCTTTATGGGCAATCTCACTTCAAACCCGTGGAAGTTTGAAACTACTTGAAGAAAGAGAGATATCTAAAACTGAGCCCATTCAGTGACAACAGGTATGCACCCCAGTAGAGGATATATCTTAAAAATTTCACTGAATTGAGTTTCTAAAAAAATGTTCCTATCACCATCACACACCAAGAGGTAAGACCATTCACATCCTGTTTTACCTGTGTTGTTTGGGGGTGGAGGGTCAGAAGCATTTTGTTGTTTACAGAACATCAGAATACAAAGCAAATTGCAAAAATGCTTTATCTCCCCTTGCCATTTCATGGACTCGCTGAGTTTACCTTGCCTCTTACAACCATCACACTTTGCCATCTAGGAAAACAGAGGGAGGGAGAAATCAAACACATGTAAAAAGCAACAAAGAGTATCTGCCTACAGACCTCTTCATATCCTGCTCGGCAAATAAATAGGGTAAAGAAATCTGTAAGAGTGCATCGTTTTCATAGCATAACACAAAGCAGCAGAACACTGTGTGTTTTTTTTTCCACAAACAGTATTAGGTTTTCTTTATATAGGAAACTGGTACTCAGAAGTTAAGAAAGATTTACTCATCTCTCACATGAATGTTTTATGGACATACAGGTAGGTCAACTACAGGCAGTTCATGCAGCTCCTAACGTTCAAAGATTCTTTTGCTAACAATTTTATATTCCAGAGAATGCTATGTGAGAATATTACTTACCTGGTAAAACAAAACTGTGAATTTAGACATGCACTCCTCTGAGCAAAAGTCTTCCATTTTCCCCCCAAAGTGATTCTGGACCAGTTTGGGGGAAGTCTGTAAACAGTAACTGCACATTTTACAGTGGTTTCCCCAGCGTTTCGCCAAGTCATGTTTATAGAGCAGTTTACAACCTAGAAGAAAAAACAGCACAACAACAAAAGCAGCCTTCAGTATCAAAATGATATTTGTTGGTCACTTCTAGTTCTGAAATTCAGTTATGTATGTAATAATTGGTTGAAATACACCATTAAAATGACGTCTGAATGAAGTTACAGGTTTCCAGACTTAAAACCCATTTTTTATACCTAAATGATTAGTATTTTTAGTATCACCAGACATTTTTGACTTGGTTTATCTGAGAGACAGTCTTACCCTTTCTTACCTTCACTACAGAATGTCTTATCTATGCCTGAGAATCGTACTGTCTCCTTGATAATCTTCTCAATTCTGCAGTATTCACACAATGCTATTACACTGCTCCTCTTCTTATATTCATCACAGCAGGTCTTCCCACAAAACTGAAACATTTTACCCTGCAACAGCCAGAATGTTTTGGTTTCAATGTTTCAGTGTTTCACAACCTGGATATTACGTTTAAATAGTTAATAAAAACCCAGAAGCATATTTATGCCCTTGGAAATTAACAATTGACAGCACTAGCAAGTAAGTTCATATAGCTTTTCAGCAAAGGCAGCGCCATTTTCTGTAGGAAGCCCTCACTGATGTGCTTTCTCCAGGAATTAAAAGGATCACCTCTTGGACCAGAATCAGGAATGTGCTTATCTAGCCAAGCAATGGTATGGTGGTTTTTTGTTTGTTTTGTTTCTGTTTTTTCAGATCAAAGTGTGAGTATCAGTATTGATTTTGATAATGGTTAAATGATACTAAAATCAGTACCAAATTCCTCCATAGCAGGTTATAGCAAGCAATAGAGCAGTACTGACAGACCATAGCACAAAAACTACAATTTCTCGTGTTTCTGATTGAGAAAGATGAGCTTGAAAAGCCCTAGTCTTTATTACCTTGTAGTCAAGCAGTTCTGGTTTGGTTGCAAACAATCTGTTACAGTGCTGACACCTGAGTTTTACAACAGTGCGGGCAAAAGTGACTTGCTGGGACTGGGCAGCCAGCCTCTGTAGACCAGCTGCAGCTGAACTGCTCACGGAGCTGGGAGACACAGTTGAGGTGGTGCCACCTGCTGATACTGTTGCCCCCGACGGAATGCTTACAATGACTTGACCTTGCGATAGGGGTACGACTGAGGAGTTCATTCCTGCAGGCTTGTTGAACAAATTCTGCAGGAAAGCAAATTGAGAAAGAGGCCTTATTTTACAATATTACATGTTTTACCCGACATCCCAGATACTTATACCACCAATTTATAATTCTATTAAGCTAAGAAGAAATCCTAGATGTCACACCTGAAAAGCTACTACACAACTGTAGCTGCAAAAATTGCGTATGCTCCCATCTGACATAGCCAAGTGATACTGAGGGTTTGCTGAAGTTTTACAGCTGTTGCACTGAACTTGAACACCTGAGAGTGAAACAGAGAAGAAAAAGTGATTTATGCAACACTGAGTCATATTGCAGATAATTTTGCACTGTGCATACAAAAACAGATTCTGAATGACAAGTCCAGGTACACACAGAAGCACAAGACAACGTTTCTTCAGATTCAGAAGCAGACACTGCAACTGCAGTGCCTGTTGCTTACCAGATCCTTTAATTAATCTCCCAGTATCCCCTAGGATGTCAGTATGCATTTTTCTATTTTACAAGAAAAATAGCTGAGAATATGTTTGCCTAGCTCAAAGCAAAATTAGGCAGAGATGGCTAAGCTAATCACCCTGGAGAACGGGGGCAGAAGATTCACAGAGTGATGGTATGGCTTATGCCCACACAAGTGGATTTGTCTAGCTGGTAAAACCCCCAGCTTCACTTACAAGAGAAGAAAATAGATTAAGGTTTATTATCATGTTTATGTGATATAAAAACAAAAGTAAAATGGCTACGTTGTCACTGTTAGGTTTATCTATGTTAGCAAGTCTTTATGTTCTCATCTCAACACATTCCCTTATAAAAAAAAAATCACTTTCTGTATCCCCCCAAAAAATATAAGCCTTACTTTCAAGACAAATTAAGTTTGGATATAAGCTATGGGACATTATGCTTCTAACAGAGTAAAAGAATAAAGTTACCTGCAGAAGTAACCATTTTTACTCTGTATGCTGACAAGCAGTTAACAGAGCAAAACAGTTCAGTTTTTCCTAAGTTATTTGTGCTCTCTATCATCTCGGCCGAAGATCTCAGAGATTTACACAGTGTGCAAGGTGTAATTTTAGCCGACTTCTGTGGAAACAGTAAAGTTGGTCATTCATTTGAAGTTTCTTAAACAGGAAATTCATCATGAACACATAAAATGTCTATAAAAATGAGAGCTAGCATACTTGCAACAGCACTTAAGTTACAGCTGTATTATTTTTGATGCATATTGCACTTATTTGAGTTCTGTTTGTTGTATTTACACTTCGATCATCTGAGATGTGGACACTGTCATTCAGGGTAAGCACTACTTTTGCAGGCCAGTTTGAGCAGTACCGAGGCTGTTAGGAGAAAGGCCTCCAAGTACAAAATACAATGCGTGTTGTAAGAGCAAGTATCAACCTTCAACATTTTCACTGAAAAGCAACATTTTGCTTGTGACTTAATACATCAGCTACATATGTAAACGATATTACTACTGAGCAGATGAGAAAACAAAAAACACATAAGTAGGTTCCTTGAAGACACATTTGGTGGCAGAATGGGGAACAGATCTATCTCCTAATAATAATCACAGTTTTCAATCTATAGTCTATGGAGTACTTTTAAAAAGAGACAAAAAGCAGCTTACCTTTCACAAACATTTTTTCTGTGTTTACACCACTGAAAGGTTTTTAATATCTTTAAGTGTGGAAAAAGCTTTGAGATCTATTGCACCAGATTGGTTCTCTATTACAGCCTTAAAAATGCACTTTGTTCTATAAACAGCTATTGCAGTTCTTCACAGAAGGATAGAACAGAGTATACATTTCTAAGGATTTTAAAAAACACAAAAGTTTTCTGGATAGTTTTAGGTAGTTTTCTGGATGATTTTTTTTTATCTTTTTAAAAAATATATATATTATTTTTTTAATTCACTATGCCCTTCTTGGCCTAAGTGCCCTGAATAACGGGGCAGCAGAGTCAAGTCACAAAATGGACAGTTCCACTATCTTATCAAAAGGCATTTTTTTCCTAATGTAATTGCATTAAAACAAGTCAGTCAAAAATAAATGAGCTATTATAATAAAGGTTCTCTCACCTGCTCAGTTCTTCAAGAGACACCATTAAAATCGGAATTAAAATATTAAAAATTTTAAAACAAACATCAAAATGATCAACTAATTATTACTTTTCCTATCCACTTAGTTCAAATGCCACACTTTTAATAGCTGAAATGAGTCAAAAATGAAGTGTCCTCTCATGTCTTACTATTATTTGACGTACCCACATAAGGTTGTGGAGCATGTCTGAGACAATATATTTAGAAAGCTGGAATTTTTGGAAATAATCTCTTTTTCAGCAGCAAGAGGGATCTGTCATAGTGTGAGATACCCTACAGTTAAATTACTCTTAGTTTTTAAGGATCCTCAGGCAGCTCATGAGAAACTACACTACTGTTGTCACAGCACAGAGAATACTCAGAGAGCATCTCAAAGAGCATCACAAAAGAGCTTTGCTCATGAGGTTTGTGTGCTTTTTCAGACAATGGTCATCTCCTGAGAGGCTGGCCCAAATGTGTCACAGTCAACTGTTGCTGAGTGGTCTCACTATATCTTTTCTCACACAGGAGTATTCTGGTAGCCTTTTCAGCGATAAGGGAAACAGAGCAATGTATCCAGGCAAAAATTAAGCAGCAAATGGCAAAACGAGTATCTTAGACCAAGATAGCAACTGAAATAATCACCTAATAAAACAAAACCTATTTCTTAAAACACACAAAATCTAACCAAAGATGTACTTTTATTATAGTGTCAAAACATACCTGCTTGTACGCTGTCACACACGTTGAGCTGCAGAACTTTTTTGACTGTCCCTCTATTTGAAGCACGTGACATTGGCCAGACCCACTATAGCAGTAGCCTCCACAATTCTCACAACAGTTCATGGTCAAGTTATTAGCTGAGCGGAACTTGGAGAAACAGGCATCACTGCAGAGCTTGTGTACGACATTCTGGTAATTCACTTCATGTCTAATCTGGAAAAAAAGAATGAAAATATAACAGGAATAGAAACATTATCTAAGTTCATCTCTAAGATAGCAAGTTCCCTGATTTAAAGGGAATTTAAATGAAAAATAAGTTTGCAATTACCACTGCATTCTTCTGGCACATGCTGCACTTGGTTGAAATGCTGTTAGTGTGAATAGTAACAACAGGTTTCCTTTTCAGTTCGTATGTCGAAAGACACGACTGGCTGCAGAAATCCTTACTGGAATTTGTACTGTCGAACTGGGCAGTGATCACATCCTTTGGATTTAGAATGTCTCTACAGAAAAAAGAAAAACAAGCATACAAAGAGATAAACATTGGTTTCATGTCAACTTGTTCTCCTTTCTATTTTTGCAAACTAAACATTCTCTGGAAGAGGGTGGATTTATTTATTTAATTTAAAGCTTTTATTTTTGCCGATCCAAGTACTTGTCTTTTCTTTTCCTGTAAGGAAAGTAGTTAAGAAGTACATTTCTCAAGTAGATATATTGTGAAACATTTTCTACCTGGAATTAGGAGTGGACTATAAGCACATCAGGTTGTATCATTTAATCCTTTTAAAAGACATTGGTAAAAGGTAACCATTTTGTACAGTACTTACTAAAGAAATTAGAAAGCAGGATATGTAGATTAATTCCTTTTAACAATGAAACTATCAGTAATAATGGGATAGGGAAAAAAGGGAAAAAATGAAAGGTCAGGATTTCTAATTACCACGTAGTTCAGCCCTAAATAGTCTGACTTGTATTGCACCTTTCCTCTTTTTATCTCTCATCTACCATTGTGTCTACTGCTGGATTCGATAAACTGAACTTCTCCCTTACTTCACTCTTTTGAAACAGTCATTCACATAAAATTTTCAAAGACCTTATGTCAAAAAATTAGGAGCAAATCTTTGTATCACTTCCTTGGATGGAAGGATACCTCCTTCTTTCTTGTCTTGTCACAAATAGATAGCTTTTCAACTTAATAAAAACAAATTACAGCCAAGACTGCTAAATTTTATTACAAGGTCTTTTCACGCTGAGACTGCAAGTAAAAAGAATAATTAATTGAAGTCTCAAGTTTAAGTTCAGTTGACCTTGTAAAACTGAAAGTAATAAATCTATTGTTGAAGAAACGATGCATGAACAAAGCAGCATTCACTTTGCAAAGTAACTTCCATTACTAAAATAATGCATAAGAATAACTGTCCTCTCTAAACAGACCCCAGCACAATCAGTCTGTGAGGTTATTTATTCGCCTCAAGTTCTGGTATGTATCTTCTTAAGATTTTTTTCAAAGTAGGCTCAGAAAAGCAAACCTTGCCCTTCCACTCTAGGCCTAGGTAGAAAGTAACTGACTTGGGTACCAAAATCCCAACTACTTAAACACTCAATTCTTACTATATTTAATCTCTGTACATATTATGAAGGTTTAACCATGACTAAATCATAGCAGCAGTAACATATTTTGAAGAGCTAAAACCTACAGAAGTCTGAGCTCACAGAAGGGAGTCAGACTGGAAAGCTATTTTTTGTGTAGAATCTAAGGAAATATCTTGCCTGGAATACATTAATTCCCCCATGCTCTATTTCATTTTATGGATTTGGTAAATCTATTTTCATCTAGAAGAAATAATACATGAAATATTTTTTGAAAATGTACTTGTTTAGCGAGTGCAATGACATTTTAAATCAGGAAGGAAGTGGAGTACCTTTTGAAATACATGTAATATTTGGCTCTTTTAAATTAAAAAAAGACAAAGTGTGCACTTCACAGCAGAGGCTTTTAAATCTATCTGTATGCAAAACACAACTAACTAAATGGAATTGAAAGCAGACAGACCAATTAACAAATAACAGTATCAGCCACAATTTATTGAAGGGAAACATAACAGAAGTGGGCATTAGAGAAACAGCATGTCGTATAAGAAGTGAACTGAAGCCTTTTCATTATCTGCTTGAATATCAATTATTACTCAAACAAATTAAAACGCTGTCCTACTTTGAGCAGCTCGAGCAGGTTTTCTTGGTAGAAGCTGGTGGGCGAGAAGCTGGAACAGTGTATCCAGTGAGGCACAGTGTGGAGCAGAAGAGCTGGGTAGAGCCTTTCCTCTGGTATGCGGTTTGCCCCTTCTGCAGGATTTTTTTACAGCCAGAACAGGAAACCCGAACAGCTGTGGTTGGAACTGAAGGAAGCATTTTACTCATGCCAGAGGATGCCACAGCAGGCTGGAAACCTGATGACAGCTGTGGAGCTAAAAAAAAAAAAAAAAACAGAGAAAACAGAGTAACTGTTATATATGTATTACACATAATTCACTTCTGTGCAGGGGGCAAGAGCAAAGCTTATGACTTCACTGGGATTGTCAAGGTCTAAGGGAGAATTAAATAGCAGATGAACTCTCTAAAAATACATGCCCTGCACTGGTTTTCTGCAGAGTAGATTGTTTCAACTGCTCTTAAGATCGAGAATGCACTTTTAACATCCCTTTCACATTCAATTCTCCTTTGCCTCAAAAATACAATTATTTTTCAAAACCTCTGATTTTGATCGTCTTCAAAACAAAACCAGTTCTTTTTTCCTACTGGGGTTAGACCTAGCAATTGAAAGGCAGCATAAAGTGCAACACCATTTGGGAAGGTGATGTATTGTATAGGTTTAAATAAAGTTAGTCTTGCCTATTCCTTACCAAGAGGACTGCCACTGACTGAAAATACAGCACTGATTTTCAGCTCCCCTTCCTGAGTTTTTGGCTGTTGGCCGTACTCCTAAAACAAAGGGAAAGGAAAAGGAGAACAAATACACACATGTAATAACAGGTTACACGATTTCCATTCTTTCATAATGCCGTATTGAATTGTAAGGCCCAGGAATGAAAGAGAGAATCTCCCAAGCCTGTTCCAAAGGCTAGGCTCACAGATGGTGCAGTACAAGCACCACACGCAGAACCTGCTCAGAGGTTCACAGCGAAGTGTACAACGAGAGCGTCATGTAGAAATGGGAAAGTGACTGCTTGGTGCCTTCCCTTTTCCAGCTGTATTCTCAGACACCTTAGAATTTAGCATCAACAAAGCTTAAGAGAAATCTCCACTTTCCAGTTACACGGACTGTCCATCTAGAAGCATTCTGCAGTCCTTACCCTTACTCTTGGAAACAAGCTCTATTTTCAAATTCACAGATAACAGTAACAGAATACAGACTGACACCTAGACGGCGAGAAGCATTCTGTATTTAACTGGGAGGTTAAGGACCTTGGAGGAGCCCAAGGTGAAACTTCACAGCACATTAATTTTAAACTGGGACAATCTCGTTCGGCCCCACCTCCCATCCTGGACCAGGATGCAGAACTGACTGAGAGATGCTGAGTCAAAAATTAACTACTAATTGTAGTGCTTTTTTTTTTTGTCCGCTTAGCTCCACAAACCAGCTGTGTGAAGCTGGCAGCACTACAGGCAGACCATCTCAATCCCTACTTAGACCGGCTTCGGTGAAAGGGGAATAACCTCACATTTTCTCCAGGATGAGAAAATCCCTGCGGACAGTTGCTTGTGGAGTAGCTGACATAGTATAAATTACTAGCTTACCTCACAGCAGCTATTCATACTTTGACACCATGTCTCCTGCCCGTGCTCTAACTAGAAATTTGAACCGTAAAGCAGCTCGTAACACTCTGCATAGAAATCTTAATAGGCTGAAAAGAATAATCTCTTGGAACTACAGAGATGATAAGATTTAGCCTACTTACAGTCATTTGAGAATAGCGAGGCCATGATGTCATATTATGACTGAGCTAAATTAACAGTTGCTGTCTGACTGCAAGGTAAGCCAATCCAAAATCACTGGGCAAAAATAAGCTCTCAGTTTTCAGTGGCAGTGAAGCACTCCCTCAGCTTAATCCACCTCCTAAAAATCACACCCTAGCATCCACATAATGTTCGTTAAAACTTAACACTTCTCTTACATGTGGGAAAATTGTGAGTTTCTAGACTAAGACAACCAAACTATTTCTCACCAGGTTTCCCAGGAGAATATTCAGCAGCATTAGTTTATCAGATCAGTTCATTTATCAGACTGAAACATTCAAATCCACACCGTGTTTTTTTTTTCAATATTACAGTTTAAAAGCTGGTTATTTATAGAAATGCATTTTTTAAAGCATTTTAACTGCAGTTTTATCCTTAGTTGATACTACTAAAAGAAACAGAAGCAAACCCTAGCATCAACTGTACATGATCAAGAATAGTTTCACAGCAGTTTAACTGTTGGAAGCCAAGAACCTTCAGCTCCAACTATCGGTTACAGCAAGAAACACTCTTCTCTTTCAGGATGCATGGAAAAAAAATTTAAAGCATATTATTTTTGATCTAAAGCAAAACATAAAACTGTCATCAGTTGTCATACTTTTCCAGTATGAGGCAAAGGATTTTACTCCAGGAATTAGTATTTTGATCAGTAAGATAGTTCAAATTCTTCACATCTTCACTTCTGCTCATTAATTTGACCTTTGATAACCACGGACATCTCGCACTACATTCCACACAAATCCACACAGCAGCTGCCATCTTGGGAGGACAAAGGAATAGACAGATTCAACTAATCTACACATGGTTTGACGTTAGTTATGCTTAAGGGAAAATAAAAATGAACAATCTCAGACACTGAACAAATCAGAAGGGCAGTGAAATCTGAAGAGGTTCAAGTGCAGTTTACTTCTTTACTTTATTCAGCCAAGAGTAGCATGGGAAGAGAAGAAAAAACGTTGGGAAGACAGGCCCAGAAATAAGATGAGGTATAGCAGAAGTACACAGAATGATACTAGAAAAACTAATGCCTGAACAGGAACACCAGAACTACCATCAGTGCAAGTGGGATGAATCACCCTGGGAAGTTTTGCGCGCTTATGCATGTTAAGTTTTATGCATGTAAAGTTTGGCATGTAACCCAAATATCAGCAGTGAGGAGACAAGAATTGCAACATGGATCATTTCCTTGGTGTCACATTGCAAACCAGTGGCAAAGAGACAGGTGAGAGCTCAGCAATCCTTGCCCCAGCACCGCACAATCCATAGGTCAGACTTTCTCCATTTTGCAATTATTGAACTCTTACCTATATCATCATAAAAGATGTCAGTCTCAAACGAGAAAATCACTTGACTTCACTGACCTGTATGTATTCAAATATTTTTGTAAGGTAAGACCTCTAAGTATTAATATTAAACAAAAACAAACACAGAACCATTGTGCTCGCAAAGACAACCGTTAAGAGGGAAGTAGCAGGAATAGCACTATTTAAACTACACAGCTCCAACTCTGACAATTCACAAAATATTCAATCAAACATGATCTGTATTTTATTTTCTAGGGAGATCAAGTTGAGCTGAAGTGTCTATATTGCCACAGATTTCACCACAGAAGTTTTACAGCACTTTGCTTTGTCTCTAACCGACAAGCATCACATTTTCAGCGACATGGTAACATGACATCAAAAAGTTGGGGGGTTGGGTTTCATGGTGCTATAAGAGGGAAAAATCCTTCTACTAAACTATGTTCTTCAAGTTAAATTTCGGTCAACAAACCAAATAAAACGCTGAACTTATGTCCAGCTTATGCGGTCAGTTGTCAGACCAAAATGAGAAATGCAATGGGAAACTTACCTCAGAATTATCAGGTTCATCTTTAATTTTGTCTAATAGTCCCTGCTGTGGGGCCATAGCTTTATCATATTCGTCATCCAAAGGCTCCTCCTTAATTCTAATATTTGGTGCAAAGGAATTCCCCAGCTCTTGTCCAATAGATTCCTTACTAGAAAATAGGTAGCTAGACTCCTGAAACAATAATATGAAAAAGAATTCACCCTCCTGCATCTGCCATGAGGAGTTGGGCTGCTGCCAAGGGGAGTTTCTGTTGCAGACCAAGAGAAATGGGTCCTGCCACTGGAAGGTGGGAGAAATGAAGGGCAGCAGCTGCTGCCTCTACCTCCCTGCAGCACCCTCTGTCATCCCACCCCCAATTCTTTTCACTCCTCTGGACAAAGCAGAAGCCACCCAGCTCTCTAAGTTGGTTGTCAGTAAGGGCATTTCGTTGTTTGGGCAGTGTCTCGTGTTGATAGAGCTGTTCCCTGTCTCATCTGGAAAAAAGGCAGCAGGTCAGATGGATGCATCCAGGTCTAGAATCGGCTCACCAGTCACAGTCCGACCATGCTGAACATCAAAGTGGCTATCAAAAGAATCCTCACTTCAAAGAGAGGGTCAGCAAAATTTTACAAAATTATATGCAGACTTTTTAAGTAGCAAAGATGTCTACGAGTCAGAAGGTCAGTTTTCTTGATACTCAAATTTACACTCAAATATAAAATAAGTACTTCGAATTATTCCAGTATATTGCTGCACTTGCAAAAGTGTTTGAAAGATCTATAGCTTACCCTGAAGTTAGTTTCTGGAGTTTGTGGCGCTAACTGCGTCCGTAATGTTTCTTCTACTTGATTATGAACTGAGGAAAACATATACATTAAATATAAATGAATACAGATTCCAATGCATTTCCTTTAAAACTATCTAGAGTCTCATACTGATCCCCAACCCCATAGTCTGACAGCACCTCAGAAGCATTAAACTACTCCCTCGCTCTTCCCTGCAAATAAGACGGTGATCTTTAAAGAGAATTGACATTTTTTATTATTCTAATGGGTCATTATTTTCCCATTCCAGCAGAATAGTTGAAAAATTCTGATGCAGAATTGTTCATTCAGATCTTCTACACCCCAGTGACTTCTGAATTCTGCCACGTTTCTACTTTTAAATCAGAAAATAGTTTTTCAGAGCAACAACTTCCATCTTTTTCTTTGCAGGTCTTTTGCCTCTTCCCCTTTTCTCAGGAAACAGCAGCTTATACATTTTTAGCAAGAATCTTTTTAAAAATACTGGATTTGCCTGGATACTGGATGCTGCCTTTGAGCATTTACTAAAGCTGTTCCAATTACTGGCTACTCTACCTGAGGCTGCACAGCTTTCAGCCACAATCTTTTAACAGTAGGTATTTACAATGTTCTGAAATATGTCTTTTGCACAGAAATATTCTTTACTTGATTTCTACCTGAAGGCAAGAGTAAAAAGACAACTTTAACTCTTCTTTATTTTTTTAAAAAATGTATTGTTTCTCTGTCATTTGTGGAACCTGGAAGCACTGATTTTAAGACACTGTTATTATGCGTACAAAGTTTAAATATGAGAATTGTAAGCTGTAAATCTCAACAAGTAGTCAGGAGGCTCTCACTTGTTGGCCAACCCTCTCTCCACACAGTCTTCTGAATGAAATTAAACCCCATGTTCCAGCCCAGTTATTCTTAACTCCTTCATTCACTGTTCTAACGTAACTTTCAGAGCTTGGGAAATCAAAGCCAGGTGTGTGGGCAGCAAGACTACTGGTGACTTTCAGGCTCCCTCAAATGAGAAATGGATTACAGACGTCTTTGGTTCTCTCCATGTTGGCTGGACAAAGTCCAAGACATAAGTATCTGAAGAAAAAGGAGAGCAGTCTCCCAGGAAAAGCAGATCTCAAGTTACTCCCTGGCTGACTTCCTGCAGGCACTAATATATTTCTAGCAATCTTTCTGTGATGTTACTATGAAAAGCATGCTGCTTTAAGCATATGCACTAATGAAGAACTGGCACTTTGCACAAAAATATCTTTCCAGCTTAACCTAAATTTCATCATCTATTCGGTAAAGGAGTTCCAAGGGCTAGAGATGACAGAAAAACAAGAGGAAGCTTAAGGTGTCACCCAGCTTGGTTTAGTAAACCATAACAACAAAGGATATGATGAGGCTTCAAAACAAGCTGTGGATGATGAGATGCCCCCTAATGCTGCCAGGCCCCTAGTCCTAACACAGAGTTCATTATATTGCAGGGTTCTTTATAATATGCTTCCCTCCAAATAGCTACGCATGTTATCTTCACCAAGGTGATGTTTTAATAACTAGTCCTAGTGCTAATCTCTGTCTAGTTCTTTCTTCCTCCTTGCTGGGTAGCCAGGTCTACGATGCCAACAGTTACCTGCTTTGTCAAGAAAACTGCTTTTCAATCTAGAATCCATATCTTTAGGGATTTTTTCCAACCGTTTTTCACGTTCTTGGAAATGTCCTTCTCTATTCTTGTCCTTTGTTGAAAAAGTCTCTTTGCCATTATCTCTTGTTATGCTAAAATCTTTTCGAATTGATTTAAATACAGGGCCCTGCTCAAATGGTGAAGTGAGATCCTTTTGGATTGCATTTTGAATCTGAATATCTTTTTCACTGTCCAGCTCATGTTCTGTAACCCTCTTGCCCTCTTCTAGATGGTCTTCAGCATGAATTGTGGAAGGGAGAGTGTCTTTTGGAGTGAAATTTTGATCATCTTCGTTGTCACTCCCAACAACAGGTATGCCTGCCAGATCCCCCGAGTTCAGAAAATAATCATCATCATCATCATCATCCAGCAGTGAGTTTTCAGATCCTGTTTGATTCTGTATTCCATACGATACGCTGTCAAGGGCAGTTGTTAAGTTGTGGTCAGTGTCCTCAGACATTTCTGCATCCAGGATTTCACCACCTAGGGAGAAGAAAATAAAGAACAGTCAGAAAATTCATCAACTTTACATGTAACAACGGATGACTCTAAGTGTCCCTTGCTAATCTAATGTTGCAATTTCTTGAATCCATTAAGTATTCTTGGGCTAACATTACTGATAAAACACTGCTGACAAAGAAACAATTCTGTCCCACTCACTACACGGTGAAACACTAACTGAACTGCGTAACACTAATCAAAGAAAGAAAAAACATTTACTTTAATTCATATTTTGTAGCATTTGTGCAGAAGGCAGCGCAGGGAGGGAACAAGTAGCAAGGGCTAAGAGGAGGGTGAGACAGCTTTTTTTGACAGCAGCAACACTTCTAAGAAGCATTTGGTTGAACTACGGCCTTATGTAAATAAATAAAAATACTTACATTTTTCTGTAATATCAAATACCGCATCAGATTTATCTTCAAACTGTGAAAAGGAAAGCACTATATCATTATCTCGGTCAACCTGGATGCACTTTGCTAAAACGTACCCAATCAAAAACCACACCAACATGAAGAATCACAACTCCTTCCCCTTCCTTTCTTGCCCCAAGCAAAGTTTGACTTAAAACTGTTGCATTACCACGAAGTCACAGTTACCAGAAGTTCAGAAGCACACAGAAAAAATGACAGAAGAAAAATTAAGCATTAGCGTTGCTCGCCTGAGGAGGTGCAGGGGAGACGGGAGGGAAGGGAATGTCAGAATTTTCACTCCTACATGAGATATTTGCATCAGGACAAGGCAATGGATTATGTCCTCTGACACTCTACAAGCCTTTGTTTCAAATAAATGTTATTAACAAAAAAATAGCAGCATATACAGCTTTCACCTATGGGGGTGCACGGTTCAGTCCTTCTAACAGGGACCGTCCCCCTTCCAGGAACTGGGAAGCCTAACGCTTACTTCCTAACAGTAATGCGACGACGAGTATCAGTAGGAGCATAACTGACGAAGAACCAGATGATGACTGAGCACTGCACACAACATCTGCTTTCGTTAAACATTCTCTGACAGATGTTAAAGTTGACAGCATGTCTGGAGAAGCATGAGCACTGAGAATAATTAAAGGTCTCTTTCGGATGTCCAACTCTTATTAGCGTTCCTCATTTCTGCCTAAACGGTAACGGCGATTAAGTCAGCTCTCCTTTCTCTGCATCTCCGGCTCTGCGCTTTCTTTCCTGGTAGATCCCACTCACACTTCAGTCCTTAAGCCACCTTAAGTAATGGGATTTGTTAGCAGAGGGATGAGCTCCAATTTCACTGAACTCAAGTTGATAAACTGGAGATTCCACAGGGCCGTGGTGGGAAACTATCAGCTTGGCAGCAGTCAGCTCCAGGAAAGGATGACAACATATTGTCACTGGATCCATCTGATGGCAAGGAGTCCATCAGCCTCCTTCCGATATTGCCTGCAGTCTACAAAGAAGAGTTAGCTCCTTCAACTCAGTTTGACTCACAGGGAGTAGCAAGGATGTGTCCAGCTCAGGGAATACCAAGACAATTTGAGACTGCACCAAAACTTTTCAGCTCCTCTGAGCAGAGACAGTTGAGGCTGGAAAAGTGAAATATGGAAACAAAAGAGAAAATAATGTTATACTCGACCTCAAGACTGATGCAAGTCTGGTCATTGCAATTACCTACAAGAATAAAAAAGCAAACACCTTCCAGGAAGGTTTGCAAGGCCTGAGTTACTGCTAAAATGATCCCACGAGTGTATAAGGAGATGCAGGTTTAACACTGACTGATCTGTGAGTCCACTTGTAGTCCACTAAGTTTACACTAGTGCAATATTTATGGGGATTAATTTTACATCTACTTAGTTCTAATAGCAGATGCTGAGGACAAAAAGAGTGGTGGTGTACTGTGTTTACAGAACAGAAAAGGGAACTTGTTGCCATTCGGTAATAACATCAGAGCATGAAGCCTTGGGACACAAAGCAGTTCAGCGCAGGTCCTTTTCTCCACGCTGATCCTCCTTGATCCGTTTCTTGCTTCCCAGCAGTAACACCGTTCTGTCTTCAGAAGTCTCAGACAATTTGCTGGTGGGATGAGAAAAGTTCTCAGTTGAGATGAAGCACTAGATCATCCTTTTCTTGGAGCAGACTTATATCAAAGTAGCTCCTTGCCTCTTTTGAGATCCCAAGTACCTGTGGGAAAGTATTCCAAGCTCTACCACAGTCTCATTCGCTTTGTACGTGCAACAGTCTGGGCCTCTCTAATTATCGATTTAATTCAAAGAAACAACAAGGTACAACTTAGCACATGCAGGCCATCTGCAAGCGCACATTAGATGCTACCATAAATATTTTGAACAAGTTTGACAACATTTACAATCTATTTGGAAAGAGTCCAAGACATTTCCCAACCACAAGGTCATCCTACAAAAAACCCACGCTATGTTGGATGTCTTTCCTCTTCCTTCAGTGGGGCTGTCAAAGTAAGAGGTGATCTCAAAGATCGTCTTCTTTAAGATGCTTTAGGATACAGAGGAAGGTTTGTGTTTGTGGTCGGAAGCTAACATTAGAAGTATTTATAAAACTGAATTGCAGCACCTGGTAACACCAGCCATCTCATTAAGCCACCATCTCACTTCTGATGGTAACAGCATCAGCACTCTCGCTTGGTGTAAATCCAAAGACCGGGAAGCAGAGCAAGAGTTTGTATGCCTGTGTGTGGACACTTATAATACATAATACACTACACATACATACATATATTTATATCCCATTTATATATTATATCCCCAATAAATGACTTATTCCATAACTGGACTATGCCCTGAAATGGGCTTGTATTTTTTCTGAATTACTGCAGGGTATTCTCTCAATTACATACACTTCTACTCCAACCCTGAATCCTCTTACAATCTTAACGCCGTATCAGAAGGAAATTTTGTACATCAACAAAGAGGTACCTAAAAATATAAATGTCACCTTGTATCAGTTTTAAATAAATTGCCTTTCATTGGATTATGCTCTTGCATTACACAGAAATACAAATAATAGTGCCCAACTTACCACTACCACATTTTCCGTTACCTCTCTGCCAGACAATTCCCCTCTCCACTCCTCACACTTCCTCCTTCGATGGCTGCCATTCACTCCTAATTCCCTTTATTTCTTCTGCTCAGATTTTTTTAAGATTCAGTGAATAAAATGGAACAAAAGGACTCCAGAGATAAACACGAAACTGATTCATCAGATGGCATTTCCTACGAGTCATCTGAGCCAGACCTAAGAAGAGGCACCCCGATATCCCACATTAAGTCTTAGATAACTGCAGAATGGAAAGTATCCAGAGCAGAAAGGTTTCGGTTACTACACGCTAGGCTTCAAGTTCCCAACACAGCCCTCACGACTCGCTTCCAGTTTAAAACTAAACTCAAGACTATCGTACTTTAGAACTCCTCCATTTAATCACTGCAGATAATATTTTGCCAGGGAGTAACTTAGTGATACTTCGTGCTTTTAAGAGAGTGAGCACTCCCTAAGACGTTAAAACAGAATAGTTGAAGCATGCTAGAAGGAAAATTAAATGTTTTAAGATATTTATATATCCTTTTTAGTGAGTCTGCCTCACTTGCTAGCATTGTACACAAAGCAATGCACTGCCTAGGCAGGCTGTAATAAATAAATAATACACAAAAGGATGACAAAACAATTAGGTATTCCTGGAAGCTGTGTGTTTTTGTTCAATTAACTATTCTTCACAGCCAGCAAACACCCTGCTTTTACAAAGAGATGTTCCACTAGGTATATCGTTCTATTCCTTTTTAATTGTGTACCAGACTCAGTATTAACCCCTTCCTTGCTTTGAGCGGGTGACAGAAGGACACTGCTTACAGTTTAATACAATGTGCTCATCTGAAATAACTAAAAACCTGTTTGATTCTTTAACAGCATTCGAAGTTGCCATAGCATCCATAAATCAGACAATTAATAGATGGCTTTTGCGTGCATGTGTGCAATGTAAAGAGAGAAGCTGCCTATGGCTCCAGCCTTGTTTTGTATGCAAATAATGTATATAACAAATAACCCAAACCCCACAGCAACTTTACAGACATAGGCACACATCTTTCTAGCAAGCCTGCTGAAGTTTGATCTTAGGTTTTACCGCATCCCTAAGCAAATTGTGGAAAGGAAGAAGACGTTTAGAAAACTGTAATGAAAAATACTCGGAGGTTTTTCAATTCCTTGTCCTTCCAGCTGCCCTGCACTACACACTGCAGCACACCCCCCTCCCCCCCCCAGCTTCACAATTCAACAAACTGATAAGGAAGATGCAGGTTTTTCAAAGAAGTGATTTAAAATTTTCATTGCTCTTCTTGAACCGGGTGCAGGGAGCCCAGGAAGCATCCCCTGACCTTTTCCACATGACACCCTAGGAAGGATGCCGAGCAGGCTGCCAGCCACGCTGCACCTCTCCTGCAGGGAAAACCGTGCGGCACGAGAGCAGAATTCAGCAGCAGGTTTTTCCCGGAGCTGCTGTTGCCAAAACGCAGACAGACCTAGCGATTCATACCTTTGCAGCACCTAGGGAGGGAAGAGCAGAGGGTAACAAAGAGCCAGCCTGCTGCAGATACCTGCTACAGGAAAAGAACGGCTGCGGCAGGAAGAGAACCCGGCGGGGTCAGGCGAGCCATAGAGCTGGGCGCTCGGTGCGGGCCTGCAGAGCCCCCTAGCCGCCCCGGCTCCACGCCGGACACTCACCGGCCACCACCCAAGGCATCGGGGCTCCGGCACCCTGAAACCAGCCCCGTGTTGGGGTGCCAGGAGGATCGGCATGGGCTTTGCTGCAAGAGCGCGGCTCTGAGCCTGCAGTTCGGGAGCAGAGCCAGGAGGATGTGAACTTTGCAGATTTTGCAAGGTTTGTGCTCAGGGTTGAGCAGGCATTTGAGCCACACTCAAGATTTCAAAAGATTGGTTTTAGTCACTGATTTAGTGTAAGAGCAAGGAGACACATAGTGCGATAGGTATTTTAAAGGTAAAATCCAAACCAGCATCTATACATGCAAAAAGACAAAGGCAGACATATTTTTGTTTCTTGTGCCTCCTTACCTTCCTGTTCCAGAGCTGCAGTTTTACTTTGCATCCTACCTCCTTACGCATCTGAAATTTTTGCAACTTAAGTTTTATGCATCTAAACAACAAAGTTTCAGAAAACATTAAGGCGTGTGCTGCGTGCATTTCGCTTTAGTTTTTTAGAATTCTGACTGAATCACCAGGACGCATGGGGAGCCGCTCAGCACAAAAATGCATCAGCCCCTTCTATCCCCAGACTGCTGAGAATCCTGAGAGTCCTGAATATTCATCGTCTGACTCTAAACAAAGCCTCTGTCAACCTTATGGTCTGCATCTCCCCCAAACACAGGCACATGAGCTGCAAACTGTTCCCAACCTATATGGGGCCAAGCAGATGAGCCTGCCAAGTAACCGAATGTTACTTGATAATGCCTTATTTTTTCTGAATGATCTTTTCTGAATGATCAAAATTTTTATCTATACCTGCAAAGAACAGAGGGAGATTTGAGTCCTTCTCCCATTACCTTCCCCCAAAACTCCACAACTCTGAGAAGGAAACAGCTCCCCGTGGGAAGCCTTCACCTTGCAACTGTTTTTGCCGAGGCACCAGATACGACGTGCTGATCTGAAGCCCACTGGATGCTCGGGCTCTGCAAATTAGGAAACACACCACAAATCAAGCTAACAAACCAAGGCACCCACAAGAAAGGCTTTCTTTTAAAAACAAATAATTTCTCTCTTCAAACCCTCACCCCAGCTCTGTGCTGAGCTTTCCTACGGCACGTTAAGACACTCTGCAACCAACCAGTGGCACTGCGATTTGGGTTAACCTAAATCTCTAAGTGACATTAAATTAGGACAACTCCTACTTCTCACAGCATACACCAGAAAAACTAAACTGTTCAGAAAGTTGCATGGATGTAAGAATCTCCAAAACCAGACTTGGGTCTATGTTATAGCAACGCCTGTTTCTGCGCTGTGGTACTAGGCGAGTAATTCCTCCAAACCAAGTATTTCACTTCAGCCATATATTTTAGCGTCCCACAAGAAAGACAGCACTTCCCAGATGACAAGTGCATACTTACATACTTTGGCCACATCCTTCAAAAGCACAGCTATTTGGAAGATTCTGTTCTGCAAAGCACACAGCCCCCTTTATTGCATTTAACTTAGATGTTGAGTATCTCATTAATCAAGAGCCATCATCACATCTTTTAAGGGAAAGCCAGTCCTTATGCTACAGGAAGAAACACCGAGGATAGCAACCTGGGGTGTGAGGACCAGGTAACCCAGTAAAGATCCCTCTACTCAATGTCTTCCCTAAGAGGACAATTAACCTCGTTAGGAACTGTTTGTTACTGGTTATGTTAGTAATAAAAAACCACCTCCGTAAATCAAAGAAAGTGATATAAAACCCAAGTCATCTGCTTTTCATTATAATCTGCCCTCAAATAAGAAGCCTACAAGCTGGCTTTGCATGCAAATCAGGACAATTTACAAATGTAGCACCTTCTGCTTGTTGATAAACACAGCGGGGATTATCAACCCTCCTTCCCAGGATGGTTTATATGTTAATGGGCCCACACTGGTGAATCATCTCATCTACCATTAGGTACTGCAAGTCTTTTCTCTTCTTGCAAGAGTTCGGTGCCAACAACAATTGGTGGTGAACTGGAGAGCCTCTGAGTGTATGCAGTTTTCCTCTACTTCATTATTTTAGCTCTTAAAGAGAGAAAAGCAAACGTGATCTACGTTGTTCTTCCAAGTATCTTCCTAACTCAGGCTTCCTTTTCACCTGTTCCACTTCTCTTCCACGTTCCTGCACTGTGCTATGATTTTATCCTCTCCTGCTCTTATCAAAATTGGCATTTCTCTCTTTCAGATGGACAATTCCAGTCCCATTTGTAGCTGTTGCCCTGGTCGGCTTCTACTTTTTCTTTTCCTACGAAGAAGTGGCTCTTACAAAAGGCAGCACAGTTGCGTGTTCCACCTTCCTTGCAGGCATTATTACAGGTATCCAAGGCTCTTCAGAATGAAATGCCTGAACACCTCTAAAAACAGGCAGAAAGAACACCAATACTGTGTGACCAGAGCTCTCAGCGAAGCTCCTGCGACTGCTTCGTGCCGTGCTCGACAGCTGCCCCGTGACATGAACCAAGATGTCCACACGATGCCTGAGAAATGAACAGTCGTAGCGAGACACCGAGAAGAGAGACCCAGCTCTGCTCGATCCTTCTGCCCCAAAATAAGTCACGGAGGTAAAAACTTGCCTACATAATCCCACCCGCCCAACAAAACTTTCCTTAAACTTATTTAACAGATCCACTTGGTAAGTTTCTAGATCACGGAAATTTTGTGAAAAACCACAAAAGTGATGTTTTTTCATGGAACACGACGACGACTCCTACCAGGCAACACTAAACTCAGTGAAGACAAGCCTGAATTCCTGAGCACATAGCACCATTTAGAACAAAGCTGAAATCTTTTCGTTTACTTTTTAGATTGATTTAACAAATATCGATGTAGATTATCAAAGAGCAGGAAGCTATCAGAAATAATGAAAAGCACTCCAAAGTTTCTCCTGTAAGAATAACTAAGTCCAGTTGTCCTAATTCTGCCTCAGGTTCTTCTCACCTAAATTTAGACAACTAAGCATTAATTGATTAGGCTACTGGTTCAGGTTTTCTCTCCTTCCAGTGGAAATGAAGATGCAATCCAGAAGCAATTCGTCCTGTGCTGGGGCTTTCAGAGATCCCCATCTCTTTCACTGATGGCAGAAAGAGTCCAGAGAACCTTGGCAAGGCTACACAGCTAACTATGGCATGGATACAGCTTACAAACAAAGATTGCCAATGGAAAATATACTTTTTTCTACAATCTTGAGATTGCAAACACACTTTTCTACTGAAGCATTACCAAGTCAATGACAGTACTGTCAGAGGACAGAAAAGACCCACAGGCAGATCTCTTCATCTACTGCCTGGGACTATTCAACAATTTGAACCATTCCAATACGCACCAAGTACGGTTTGGTTTTGTTTTTACAAGAACACCACAGATAATTTATATAGAAATCCTCTCCGAGCTTCAAACTACTTCCAAAATTATGCACATGCATCTAAAGTAAATAGCAAACATGGTAACCAAAACTAGACATGTAGCATCGTTCCTCAGTGAGTCTTCACAGAAAGGACAGAATATAGCATGGATCAACATACAGTTGGATATACAGAATATAGTTGGGTCAATACCAGCTTGGAAAAGTAAAATTTAGTCTAGGAAAGTACAGCCTAACATTTTTATTTCCCATGACATTTCTGAGTAGCACTTCCAGAGTCAGAGTTATGGGAAAAGAGTGTGGCAGCAAAGGTCATCTACTCCAGGCCTTGAGGTTAGCACCAATCTGCAGCCTGCTTAACACCTAAATCCGTCTCCTGTTTCCCGATATGGCTAAACCACAGCTCATGATAGCAGATTTCAACTTATTTCAGACTCAGCTGTGATGTGACTTTTGCTTCAGCTTGGCACGAGCTTCTACAAATAACGTAACTGCTCCGGCAATCGGCAGCATGCAAGGATTACTTTATCATGGCCTCACACCTACAGAGTTCATGAAGCACTCTCCTGACCTTCCCAGTAACAGAGTTCTTTTTATCCCTACCTTATTTTCCCAGATTGAGTCTTGCTCAGTCTTTTTTTTTTTCTTTTCCCACTGGACAACTAATTTAAAAAACAACCTTGTGGGTGTACTGTAGCCATCTCCCTCTTCTGTCCTAGTGGAAACACTTTTTTTCTATTAAAGCGCGCAAGGCAGAACGCAGGCTAAGATGACAGACACGGAGAGCACAGAATTCTGCTGACATGCCCTTGATGAAATATGCTCTGTTGGAGAAACCTTATTTTGAGGAGTCTGGATGATCACAGAGAATAAATGTGATGAGCAAAAGCAGGAGCGAGTGCTGCTTTTAAGCAGTTACCACACCGTTACAAAATGGATGATGGAAGTCACCTGAACAGTTAGTCATTGACAGAAAGCCCTGAGGAGAATTCACTACGTGAAATTTGCTGCAAGGCATTTATGGAAAAGCCGACGTGAACAGGAATGTCTGGAAGAAATGATGGGATCCAACAGTCGGTAGATTAAAAAAAAGAGATGACCACTTTAAGAATGTTGGGAGTGATTTCATAATTAATTTCCAGTATCCTAACCATGGAAGTGGCCTTCAAGTGGGCATAAACAGCTCACTTTATTTTTCCTTATTTTATACTATGTGAAAAGCCCTAACGTAAAACACTGAGATCATTTACGCTTCTTTTACGTGGCAAGTTCAAGGATTATGATAGCAAAGCATCCTTTGAGAGCTGCACAAACCCGTTTTCATTGTCTTGGTACCATGTAAGAGTAGTCTAGTAACAAAACCTTCTAAATGAGATGACCTCCTTCAATCTTTGAATAAAGCCATGCAAAACTTAAAATCTTTTGCAAGATGTAGACATCCAGGTGTTCACCTGTTCACACCAAGGTGAATTCCAAGAGCCCGGGGGTCAGATTTCAGCAGTTTGTACTGCACACCACAAATTGTCCTGTCTTGGTCAATGCACTGACCGCGTATTGTAAATAAATGGTCATTCTATTCATCGTGCAAACTGTTCGAGACAGCGATATTACATATTAATTACAGTTGAAGTGCCACAAATGTTTTAATAAAATAAACTTATAAAGTTAATCTTGATATTATTCAGAAAGTTGTATATGTTGATATATTTTCTTTAGAATATAAGTTATATAATATAAATATATGTAATTTATTTTGAAATTAGGTTAAAGTTGAAATTAACCTTCTCTAAAATAACCATAAGTACTTTAAGGATACTATCTTACACTGGAAAAAGCCTTGTTTTTCAGTTTGTTGCTCAATGCTTTGGCTTGAGCTAAAAGATGGCACCTGCTTGTCGATGCATTCTACAAAATGCCAGGCCCAGTGCATGCACTTCTGGAATAATAACCTTTGCAAAAGATTTTAATATTGAAGGACACCAGCACTTGCAAAACTCCTCTCTGAAGAAATTATTAGATCAATCTTCATTTTTCCCATACAAAGGAACAATTTTTCTTTTTAAGAAATGCTCGTTATTCCTTGGGCACAGCATCGGAAAGAGTCTGTCATCTTCATTTCCTGTAGCATGGGAACCGGACCACTTAGGGGAAGAGAAATGGGATATGCAGGTTTTCCAAGATCTCATCACTTACTTTTTTAATGGAAGATACGTAAGCGCACTGTATGTACAGCATACTAATCTAATTCCTCGCCGTCTCCATCAGTCATTTGAGCAGCCTGGAAGGATTCACTTCTCTCCACGTTCCTAAAGAACATCTTAGTGCATAAGCTGGTTTTGAGATGGGGAGAGATGAAGAAATTCATCTCTCAAACTGAAAATTACTCACTGATAGAATGTGGTGCAGAGGTGCCACTATTTATATTAAACTCCCACAGAAGCCTTTCTGGCAGAGTTCAGATCAACCTTGCTGTCAAACTTGGGACCAGAAAGATCTCCTTCAGGCTAGATTGGCAAACTGTTCCTTACTTATTTATCTGCCTGCGGCAAGTGCCACTTTCTTCGATCATCTGTAAATTTTACCGTGCAGTCTCTGCTTTTGCAGGAACCCAGAATGTTGTCAGTGCCAACAGCACCTAAGAGTTTTTCCATAATGCCCACAGGGACACGTGGAGTAATAATGGATGGAGATACCAGGACTTACTACTTAGCAGATGATTATCTAACCAACACAAAACCAGTTTTTCCTGAGACCAATGAAGACGATACTGACTCAAAGGTGCTTTTCTTTGGTATTTCTTAGCTGACAGTTGGCAATCTTAAGAAGAAAAAAGGTAATTTATTTTTTTTCCATTGGGCAATGCCAGGTGACTTGTCAACAGGTAAGACGAGCGTATCAAGGCAATGGGGACAATGAGACCACTAGATGCTAAGATGGAGACTGCACAACCTCTCTGAGCAACCTGTTCCAATGCTTGACTGTTGTCAGGGTTTAAAAGTTTCTCTTTAGTCCACTAATATCTCAACTACTGGAAATGAAGTTTTATTTGAGATTTCTTAAGTTACTGTCTTACATCCAGCTACCTTCCTTTAAACTTCTTGCAGACAGCCAAAATCTTGATCCTCCAGTGATACATAGTTCTTGTGAGCAATCCCTCTTTGAGTTTGTTCATGAACAAGTGCAACTGGTGAAAGACATGGCTTTAAGACAGTTCAGCTGTGAAGTTCACTTCCATGACTGCAGCGTAGCCAAATGTCTGTGCAACTCCTTCAATTGTACCCTGGAAGGTCAACCGTTCTGCTTAGCAACAATTAGTTTCACTGCGATCACAAATTTCACGTTCCCTGCAATAAATTCAGTAAGCAACTCTTCTCAAGCATAGGAATGGGAAACTTTAGAAAGTGTTCTTGCCTTTTGCAAGGCTAGAGAATGGGAAGACTTCTTCATTTTTGGGAAAAGGGATCTGGACAGCTCAGAGACTTGTAGTAGCCTACAAGTCCTACAAAGACCCTTCCATACAAATTGAAATGCCCATTGGCAGTGACTTAACCTCATTTCTGTCAGAAAGTTTTCAACCAAAAGTTACAACGCGTGCCAGAAGTTGGCCTTCACTTGTTGCAAGACTACCATGAGCACTGCTTAGAAAGTTATTTTCCCTCAGTTGCTTGACGGGCTACAAGACATGGGCTAATAAGAACCTTCCACTTGTTTAAAGCATGAGGTATTTCTTCAAGAAGAGTCAGATGCTCGCTATACTTACAGACCGAAGCGTGACAATGAAGGACCAGGACTCAGAACCAGCACCAATAATGGTCCTGAGATGCTTGCCGTCCGCGTGCCTAACCACTGGATGGAACCGCCATCATGACAGCGTGCTATGGTTTGACATGGATGGGTGAAATACATCGACAAAAAGCACCAAGAACATTGTGGTTTGAAGACGTCGGATGGCCGGCTGGCGATGACAGATCCTTGTTAGCTGTTAAGTTTATGACAGATCCTCATCAGCCGTTATGTTTATTAGCTCAGCGACGCCAAGATGCTGATCGAAAAGATGCCTACATGCTCTCCTGGGGGGATAACTGCGAGAAAACTGCACAGACCTTGGGGGCAGCTGGATTGGAGGCCCGGAGGGACGAACCCCCTCACTGTGCCCACCACGACAGCCCGACCCCAGGCCGGGGGGGCCCCAAACCCCATGCCCCCACCTCCCGAGCCCTCCCGTCAGGGCGCTGGACAGCGGCGCGGTGCCCAGCGGGCTGCACCCCTCAGTCCCCCGCCCGCAGCCCCCCGCCCGTGTCCTCCCCTGACTCCCCCCACTCACCCCGGCGCAGGGGCCGGGCCCCGCCGCCTTCGCCTCCGCCATGTCGCGCCCCCCCCCTCTGTCCCGGCCCGCGGGGGGGGCCCCCCGCCCCTTTTCCCTTTGGGGGGCCCCCCCCCCCCCCTCCCCTCTTCTCAGGGGGGGAGGCTCCGCGGGGTGCCGGGGCCGGCCCCGAGCCGTTGCCGTGGGCTGGAGGGGGGGGGTCCCGGCGGCTCCCTCAGGGCGGAGGAGGAGGAGGAGGAGGAGGGGAAGGGGGGGGTCGGAGCCGCCAGGCCGCGAGCCCGCTGCCAGCTGCGCCGCCCAGCCCAGCGCGGGGCCACAACGCGCATGCGCTGCGCGCCTGCGCGCCCCCGCCCGGGCCCGCCTCCACGGGGCAGCCCCGCGCACGCGCGTTGGGGGAGCCTCAAGGATGAGGGGGGCGGGGGGGTGGGGGTGGGGATATGGGGAACTTGAGGTGGGGAAGGGGGTGGGGAAGTGAGGGCCCACCTGGGCAGTGGGCAAGTGTGGAGGGCTTCGACCGGCACCATGGTGGCCAAGTGGCCCATGAGGTTGTGTCATGGCCGCCTGGCCTCGCCTGGCCTCATGTCACCTAGATTTACCTCACCTCACTTGGTGTCACTTCACCTGGCCTTGTCTCACCCAGCTGCACCTCACCACACTTGGCCTCGCCTCACCCAACCTCACCTCACCCAGCCTCACCTCCCACCCCGCCAAAGCTCGAGGTCCCCGACATTTCCAGTCACAGCGTGTCCTTCCCACCTCAGAGCAGCGCACAGCACCCACCCACCGCCCGCCACCCAAGCCCCTGAGCACCGTGAGGCTGGAGGGATCCGTCCCGTGGTGCAGGGTGAAGCAGGATCCCCACACCTCCCGTTACGGAGCGCTCCAGAGGTTGGCGTTTTGGACCTGCGGCCTTCCTGTTGGAGAGGGTATGTATTTTATCTATTATTGTAGATAGCTAGTGATAGGACCAGAGGGAATGGCCTCAAGGTGTGCCAGGGGAGTTTCAGGATGGAAATGAGGAGACATTTCTTCTCAGAAAGAGCGGTCAGGCGTTGGGACGGGTTGCCCAGGGAGGTGGTGGAGTCACCGTCCCTGGGGGTGTTCAAGGAGAGGTTGGACGTGGTGCCTGGGGACATTGGTTTGGTGGGTGACATTGGTAGTAGGGCGATGGTTGGACCAGATGTTCCTGGAAGTGTTTTCCAACCTTACTGATTCTATTTGTTTGCTGGGCGGGATGCTCCACACGCTACAAAGCGGAATTTTACAACGGTAGCGCATCACAAGCCAACTGCAGTGGGAGGATGTAATGCGCCTCTGAACCCAGGTCGGTTCACTCTTAATTTTGTACTGCTGTGGAGTCTAGAGCTCTTCCTTCCTGTGCTGAAACGCCTGCACGGCGGTTTTGAAAACTGCATGGAGTATTTGCAGGACATTTTTTTTTTTTCACTTCATTGGAATCAGCCTACGAATATAGACAGACCCGTTTTTTATTTATTGTGCCTCTACTGTATCACTCGTGAATGAACTATTATGTAATTTTTTAGTTAATTTAACATTTGTTGGTACAACTGTAAACCAGACATGCTTTTAATGTTGGAATGGATGTTTTATATTTGACCGCATTTCTCCTCATCTGGCATCAATCAAAAGTTCATGTGAGGGTTGTTTCTACCAACTCGGAGGATGTAATCCCAGGAAGATTTGCGTATCCCTTTAACCTGAAATACCTGAGAGGTCACGTTTTGGTTTCAAAAATCAATATAACTTTTCAAGGTTAAAGCCTAAATATTTAAACCTTTGTAACATTGCCTGTTGTTTCAATGCTTTCCAATACTTAAGACACTCAAAATGTTAGCAAGACATTAGCCTATTATGAAAAAATATGAAATTACAAGTGAGATACAGATTGTTGCCATTTTTGTTGACTGTGAAGAGTCAAACATTATCAGCACCTACAAGTAGTTGATAAGAACAACGTGTTCTTTTCTCCTTACTATTTAAATAATCAAAATGCTAATTAAAACTTTGTCTTAAAGAGAAATCGCCACTTCCTAGCTTTACCTGGTTTGCACAATTAAAGGGTGGTATTAAGCAGCAGCAGCTGCATTTCAGCGGTGAATGGAATGAATCTTATGTAAACACTGTCCTTCATCTTACCTAAAATGTTGGATACATAATATTAGGATTCGTTTAGGAAATCCTGTCAAGTCTTTCTTTAGAAGTGGCAGCATTGCAGTGGCAGTGAAATAATTAATGAAAATAGTAATTTAATAAGTTGTCAGTAATGCTTTTCACATCTTCAGATAGGAAATAACTCTAGTTGATCCGTCATTTTGTGAGATTTCTTAAGGATTTTGGAATTCTGTATGTCAGAGGATGTCACTGGTAAACTGTGAGCTTTACGTGAAATTAAGTAATTGTTCATAAATTACACTGATCCTTAGATAGCTGCAGATGAAAAGTATGACTATTTTAATCAATTTAATGTGCACGAGATATAGTAGCAATCAAAGATTTTTACATGGCAATATTTACATTAGTTTTGATTCTCAAACAGCTAGAAATTCTAAGTACGGGGCTGCCACATACCAATTTTCCATCGGAGACGTATTGAACATGCACACATTTCTCAAAGCATGTGTGTAGCAGCACAGATGTGTTGTACATGTGTAGATGATCTAAACACTGAAAATGCACTGAAATCGTCTAGAATGGCAGAAAATACAAAGAAAAAAATGGAAAAAAGGCAAGAACCCAGTTAGAATATAAATATTTATAAATGATCTAAACAATTAGTAACGATGTCTAAAAATCCAAGCATTCAGAAGTCAGGAGAAAGACCTTAAAAGATGAGATTAGTTTACGAATTAAGAGTTTAAGAATAACAAACTTGTTTTTTTCTTTTTGACCTCTGATTTCTGAGACATTATAGTGCGCTGCCCACAAATTTTCAGGATTAACTTTAGGAAGTGGCAGGGGGAGGGAGGGAAGAAGTTGTATGCATGTTTATTTGTTTGTTTGTTTTAACTAAACATTTATTTTCATGTAAGCACAGCTCCAAAATCTCAGGCATTCAAAATAGCCTCAAATACCATGGGACTTCCAGTAACATCAGAAGATTTCACAAAGCTACTCTTGTAATTTCTTTGGGCTATATTTTAAATTTCTATAGTATTTTATAAAATGAAAATTTTGTATAATTTGCTCAGAGCATGCTAACGTGACCAGACATCTTTATTTCATTGCATGTTTCTCATAAGTAAATCAGGGAGCTGATGGAAATATTTTGAGTTTTCGATATTCAACTCACAATGCTTTCAGACCACTAAACAAAATATGTTGTTAAAAACAGATCCTGTCATTAACATGGAGCATAACAAAACCAGATGCTATTGAAATCTATGCCTGATGGAAGGTTTGCTTAAACTGATGCTGTGGACAGATGAGAGGGTGACAATACGCATGGAGCATTTAAAACTCTCGTCGCTGGTATGTATGCTGTGTAGGCATATCTCAGGCCTTTGAATAGGGCACTTGAACTACTGCAGCATGCTTTCCAGCTTGTTCAGACCTGACTTAATTTTGACTCTAAATGAGCTGTGTATGTATTAATGTGGCTAAAAAAGACACTGCATAATATGTAGATAATGTGGTGATGAGAACTATAGAACAGACGCAGATAAATGCCTGGATAAGACAGGGAAAAGATAAGATTTTTCCACAGTGTATTGTTTCTGAATTGCTTTTTAATTTACCCCTGGAGTGCCCATATTATAATCTGCTGTACAATTCTGCGTGAGACTATTTGTCTTTAAAACAGTGACATTTAAAAAAGAAGCCATGAAACTCCTTTCACATGCAGGCTGCAGTTCAGTGAACTGGATGAATGATCTTTCCACATACCCACGGGCACGTACAGCTGAATATAGATCACCCAGAAAACCTACCAGCCCTACATATTAAGATCGAGACACTCCCTCCATGCGAGCTCAGGTTCTATTCAGAGAATTGCAGGTGCTCCGAGTACTGCTGCATGCTTTTGGCCAGACACAAATTACTAACGATGGAAAATCTTGTTTCCTCCTCAGTCAGCTCAGTGAGTATCCTAATAGGGCAGGCTTTGTAGGGTGGGCTGAGAAACGTGGCTGGTGCACATGTTGCACCCACATTTGGGGTCAAGAGGAGACTCAAAAGCACATGTGGGATTGCTGTACAATCCTACAGTGCCAGTTTGCTGGAAACAACACAGCACTGTGTGGTTGTGGGACAGGATGACGTGAGAGCAGGGACAGCAGTGACCAGGAGACTGAGGAAGCAGAATTTGGAGAACTAAGGGAACAGGAGAGTTGAAGACAAAGAGGCCTTGGAGTTGAAACATGTTGCTTTGGGCACGTCTTTGTGCATAGCATTGGGAGGGACTGAGACCAGAGACGACGAGAGGCCAACTCTGCATCAAACGTGAAGAGAGGCAGTAGGCAGTGCTAGGACAGGGAGCAACGGCTTCCCTAAATCTCTGTCCGCAACCAGAGGAGGCTGCCTGGGGCTCCAAGGAGGCAAAGCTGGGGAACGAGGTTGAGTTGGCCCTGGGAGAGGGAACCCACGGCTGGCAGCTGTGTGTATGGCGCACTCTGCCCTCAGCCTGGAGGCACCCACCCAGCAGTGCCAGCTCTGGAGGCTGAGCTGCCAGCACCCTTTTCTGTCCCAGAGATGGGCAGAACTGCCAAAACCGCTTAGTTTTGGATGGCACCGCTGCACACACGAGCAGCTTCCAAGGCAGGGGTGCAATCACTCGAGCAAAACCAGGGGATATTGCAGAGGAAATAAATATCTAGTGGAGTCTCCTCTTGGTGCCCAAGTGGAGAGTGCTCCGGGCGGGTTTGCCTCCAAGGTGCCCTGGCTTCGTCCCCCAGCGCCCTGGTGCATGGGGCCAAGCGGGATTTGCATTTCCATGGCACTGGTGATGTCAGGGGCCTGCACAGTGAGGTCCCCCGAGGCTGTGAGGACAAAGGGGATCTAGAGGCTTGGAAACAACAAAGATCAAGGAAAGAGAGAAGGCAAGTTTTAAACAGCGACGCATTCAGAGTGCTTAGTCATAGACACACGAACACAGGAGGGGTGGCAGAGGCCTATTTTCATCCTGAAGCTCCCCCTCACGTCCCAGACTTGCTCGGCTGTGTTTGCTGTTGAGATAACATCCCCTTCCCCCACCACCCACAGATTACTGGAGGAGCAGTTAAAAAAAAAAAAAAAAAGGCAGTTGCCTTACTCTGCCTGCAGGAGAAATGTCAGGAAGTGTCTGATGGTGGGTGGGATGAAAGGAGGAAGCTGAACTCAAAAGAGAATATTCTAGCTCCACTCGTGCAAACAAATGCCCCTCTGTATTTTGCTTGATAAGAAGGTACAGTGGCAGGGTCTTCCTGTGTGCAGGCAGGACAAGCACGGAGTGGGGAGTGGTTGCTTACACATCTCCCAGGGATTTGATTTGTACATGCTGCATTATCCAAAGCACTCTGTGAACTGGAGGGTGAAAAGACGTAAACAACCCGGCAGAGAGACGAGCATCATCAATAATTAATAGTGTCTTTTTGTAATGGGAATGATCCAGTATTAATTATGAAGTTAATTTCTATTTGGATGAATTTGTGGGTGTGTATGAAATTTGGACCAGAGTTTAAGTTCAGTGCAATCATGCTTTTATTCTAATTACAATCATTGTAAATCCATTCCGCATCTTCTTTTTAAGTCTAAATAATACAGACGTCTGTTTTCAAACATGCCAGACGTCAGTTTTTGCACACCGTCTATGGCAGTTCTCAGGTCCCCTAAGTGAATCTGGTTGTAAATACAAAGGAAATTGTTTTCATTCATTGCCACTGTGCAGCCCCATAGAAATGCAGAATTACACCAAGAACATAGATAGTCATAAATACCTTGGGTTTCTAAGATCACCCAGTCAACAATGAGGAAGAAATTTAATTGCATACATCATGAAATATTTAAATAGATAGTGACCAACATGTGCAAATCTGGTAGCTAGACTTTTATAGCTATTTCTGTACTATAAACAGCTGATGCTGCTCTGTGCCAGACTCCCCATCTTTTTTACTCCGTAGCCTTAAGAATTGTCAGGATGCCATCCACTACTCACTAGTTCTTGCAGTAGTTTTTGAAGCTAATTTTTGCACTGGGTGCTCTGTTGTGAAAAAGTATGGCAGACAAAAAATGCAGAGGGAAAAGAGGACTGGGCTTCTTCTTTAACTGTATAGAACTAGGAGCTAGGTATATCCTCGAGGCGTTGATGCAGCTCATCCATAGCAGTCACAGGAGGGTAGTACAGAGAGCAAACAAAAAAATGCATCTTCGTTGCAGTAAGTATTCTTACGTGGTCATTAACTCCTTTCCAGCTACATTCAGGCCTTGTTTATGCTACCAGTGTAGATTTATGGGTAAGGTTTTACAATGAAGATTCAGTTCACAGTAGCAGAAGTTTAAATCAGGTTCATAACACATTCTTGGGTGAAGACATGAGAGGACATACCAAAATTTTCTTGGCTTTTTTGTCTTTCCTTTTGTGCCTTTGGTTTTATTTATTTTTCATCTGCTCTTCTCTCCTTGCTGAAAATGTAAACTCCCACCCCCCATACGTTTCCTTCCTGCAGCACAGCCCTGTGTTCCTGCGCTACTTTGATCAGCAGTGGATAAGTTTGTGTTGGCAACTGACCATGGTGTCCGAGCGTCCAGAGCAATAAAGGGTGAGATTAGAAAAAGCTCAATGAGATATTGTTTCAGGCTGCTCCCAGGCTCTGATAGGCATTGTGGTGTGATGATGTGTAGAGGGTACTATTTGCCTTAATAAGATGCCAAAGCTAATACTAATAAAATAAAATAAAATGTTAGATTTTTGCAAGATCTAAATGTGCTCAAGGTCACAAATTTTGCCTGGGATAGGTGTCATGTTGTCAGACCTGTAATTCTCTGGGAAGTCTTCTCTACTGTGTTGGTGTTACAGCAATATTCAAACAACATTATTAATATTAATAATTAATTATTAATATTAATATTAAACAACAGTGGATTAAAAAAATAGAAAAGACATTGCCGGTCTTTACATTTTTCAGAAAGTCATGGCAGTCAGATTAAATACCACGTGAATCTACTCACTTCTTCTGGCTCATTGATGTTCTTTGCATAGGCAAACATTAACCAAACCTGCAAGCTGGAGCTGCTGGGATTTTTGCAGACCTGATGTATGTATTTTTTCTTGAGCCCATCTCTTTGTACATGGGAATGAGGAATGGGATTATCTTTAACCTTCCATTCTTGTCACATACCTACTGTCAGCAACAAACCCTTAAATTATATTAATAGAAGACATGGAAGTTGTCTTGGCAGCAGGATAAATGTGAGTTATGCATATCTTTTGTCTCTTTGAAGCTCGAGGAGATGTATGGAGCGATTGCTGTGTCATAAAGCTCTGCTGAGTGCTTCCTGCAAGCCAGTAAGCATCCTTAACTCCAACTGACTTCACTGGAAACAGAGGGCTCTTGGAGCCTGGTGGAAGACACACTTGGCATGCTCAAGTGTGCCTTCAGCAGACATGCACAATATGTACAAACATTACTCTGTCCACTGGCAGAATAAAGCTATTGCTGAGAGAGTAGAAAACACGCAGCCAGGGGAGGGAAAGCCCAGTTGTGCCAGAGCCTGAGACCCCAGAATCCTCTTCTCACCTTCTTACGGGCTGTGTGGTCTTGGACAGGACTTCCCAGTCTTGGACCTCTCCATTTTTAAGTCAGGGAATGACATTAAAAACGTGGAAGGTAGTGAGATGGTCACATACAATGGCAGTGGGAACTGCATGATTATGAGTAATAAATAGCTGTGCTTGCTTCTTAGGTTATCACAGCAGTGTATAATGATTCCTTCTTGCGTTCAGTGATGGATTCATGGTTGATTTTTCAGGCCCTGTGCTTGTCTTACCCATCCAGTCTCACCAACCAAACCGTCCCTCACAAACACGGGAACACGCAGCACTGTTGAGGAGAGAAGGAATGTTCTTGGATCTGCTAAACACTGCAAAGTAATGGTAAACAGGCCAGAGATTCCCCTATGACCTCCCACACCGGCTACATTGCCCATCGTGGGAAGAAGAGTAGGGAGAAGAGTGAAAGGTAAAAGGAAGGGAGAGGAAAAGAGGAAAGGGAAAGGGAAAAGAGGCAAAGTTCCTCATGCACTTTCTCATCAGTGTACTGAATGTTTCTTTCACAGAAGAGCTCATTTATATGACTTTGACTTTGATGCTAGTTTGGATTTTGATAGAGGACTCGGAACTTGTGCTACTGAAGACATTTCAGGAATTTTAATTAGTTCTGAGACATTAGAAATGGAAAATCCTGAACTTTAACCCTTTCAGGTTGAGAGAACACACTCTCCAGTAGAATTGTGAACTGTGGGTGCCTGTAGAGGTCAGACAGCAGACTTCCCTGCAGATCCTGTATTATCTTTTCTGTAGACTCTTCAACCTGATTCAGATCTCATTTATTCCACTATAAATCAAGATTATATCCAATGAAATCAATGATGTTACTGTGCAAAAACAATCAACCCTTGCAGTCGTCCTCTGCATTTGCTTTACTATCACTGTAATCTCTTATTTGGCCCTGCATTACTTTCACTCATCTGGGTTAAAAAATGGCCTGCAGGCATATTTGTCATAGTGTACAGGAAAAACCTCTTGGAGAGCAGATTTAATCAGTACTCAAGCAGGGAGTGAAAACAGTGGAGGAGGGAGGGAGAGAACTCTCATCATCAAGTGCCACAGGAAAGTTGCTGAGCATTCTGCTGTGGGGCTGAATGGCTAGTGCAGCTATTAGCCACTCCTTTCATCCCTTCTCTGAGCTTTATGCACCAGAGGTTACTTTCTCCCTTATTCTTTAAAGGTGACACTGTTATTCATGAAACTGTTGAGCTCTGGAATAATGAAACCGTTCTGCAGAAATCCCTGCTGTTCCAGACAAGTTTATCAGAAAGCACCACAGACTTGACTAGCAGAGCCTTTAGCAGGCTCCAAATTTCTGGGTGTCTCACTGCTGTAATATCTCTGTCTGCTCCTGTCTTTTGCTTCATTATTTTTTTTTTTTTTAAATTGCCGAGCATCTCTAGTTCAGTGATACTACTCGAATTTTTGCAAACAGCCATTAAACTTTCCTCCTAGATCAAAAATGCCCAGGGAATGCCCAGGGAATGCAGACACAGTATTTCCTCACAACATTTAATTGCTTCTTTTGGTGGTGTGCATTACTGTGACTTGTGCAATTTTACTATTTGTAGATGGGACACAAAGCCTCATGGGGTAATTATTTTTACTTAGCAGGTTGGACACATGCAGCTCTTCCCTCCCGCAACTAGTAATATAGAGATAAAGCAGATTTCTTCATGTCAGTTTTTTGTTTATGTTTATAGGAGGAGGAAATGGTTTAGGGAAAAAATATCTAAATGAACCACCTGTGAGATCCATGCATTTCTTACCTGAAGATTACCTGAAGATTACCTTTGTCCCTTCCTTCAAATATTTCCTCCAAAGCCTGCCACAGGTCTTTTTCTCTCTTCAGCTGCAGACCACTGAAGTTGTCCTGATGAGTTTCCAGTCTCAGGCACAATGTTTATTTGGAGTGGGACATACTGCAGAGAACATCCTCAGTGTTTGTTTTGGTATTAGAACAGCAAGCTGCCTAGTGTGAATATTTACAAAATCAGGTGATTTTGTAAATAAAAAATGGCAGAAGCCATTTTCATTTTAAGTCCTGGAACCTATATTGATGTTTCTTTGATTTCAGTGCCAGGGTAAATATTCACTTTGCAGTTACAGTGTTACAAGAGCAGGTACTCATATCCTGGCTGCTACTAGACACATGGAAATTCAAAGCTACTTTGTAGACTTCAGATGAGTTGTCCATATCTATACAGGTCAAGGACTGGAACTATGCTCGCTATTTCTTTCAAAGGATGATAAAAAATGAATAGCTCCCTAAAATATATTTCACTTGTACTTAGGATGCAACAAAAAAACCAACTCTTTTATACTCAGTATTTTTGTTGCTTTCTGAACAGAAATAACCAAGTGTTGCAACAAGGCCATGCCAGTTTTTGTGCAGTAAGAGCCAGTCCCAAATTTCTTCTTCCAGCGCTTTAACCTCTGAGACACCTCGTGGTGGAAGCGTTTACTGCTCCTGCTGCGGGGCTGACATCTCAGGGAGAATCCATTTTAGAACAGAACTTGGGGCTTTCATTCTGCTGCAGTTGGAAGCGGCTGAAGTCCTAAAGCTGGTGTAATACTGATTTGGGGAAAGGATGGATCTCTAGCAAATTTTTATTTTAAAACTTTAAAGCCACGGGGAAGTTCATTTTGTTTGAAGCAATGAAGTCTGCCTTTGTCCAGGGCTTCACAAATATTTGTGAGATAACTGGATAATATTTTATCACAGCAATGCAACAGTTACAGTTTCCGTCCACATAAGGCAAGCATGTGGCTTTCACTTGGGCTTCACATAAAGTTTGTTTATTGTGATCTGAAACTGAATGTGAAACATCAGTGGGAGCCTGGGAGCCTGGATGGATGAAAACCTTCATTGAAAACGTCACGTTGTTCTAACATTGGCACACTAAACGCGTCTCCAGAGCAACACCACTGAAACCAACGATACTGAATACATGGAAAGGACCTTTGGTCTGTTTTCGGTATTAGAATGTGTAATTTTGTCACCATAACTGCTTTTTTTTACAGCATCTTCATTTTTCTACTCAGACATCACAGAAATGCCACTGAAAGGAGCGGTTTACATTGTTGTAAATTTGGGGGGATCGACATCCACTTTCTTATCAGCAATGGTGATAAGCACAGAGTGGGTCCTTTGTTTGCAAGGCGCTTGCGAATTGCAATGGCTTTAGTCAGTTGAAATATTCATTTATGCTACTTCCCTGTTAGGTTTTTCAAACAAAATTGGGTGAAAGCACTCGCAGCCGCGACCTCCCGACGGGAGTTGTGCAACACCGCCAGCCTCGAACGAACAAATAGAAACTGCTGCGGCAAATGTGCTTCCAGAGGAGGAGTGAAAGGCGCCAGCCGTGCTGAAAGGAGCCAGAAGTGTTTTGAGAAGAGAGCTGAGACCCAGACATTTTATTTTATTCTATTTTATTCTATTATTTTTTCTCTCAGCTAGAGCCTGCTGCTGCCGTTACAGAACACCTCAAGGCCCCGTTCCCCTGCTGTGGGGCTGCTGAGGCGAGGCCGGGCCCCCCGGGGTTGCCCAGGCCCCGTTGCCCCGGCGGCTTCGCGCCCGACTGACTCCGCGGACAGCCAATCAGAAGCTGCGCTTCGTCCCTAAGCTCGCCTCCCGCCGCTCAAACTGCCCAATCAGCACGCAGGAGGTTAACGGATCATCCTGTCTCCGTGTCGGCGGTCAAATGAACCAATCGGCCGAGGGAAGGTCCTTTACCAATAAGATCAAAGAGTTAGGGGAATGGGGGCACGCGATTGGCCACTCCGCCTATCGGTCTTCAGCGCCGCGGCGGGCGATTGGCTATCGGGGCTAGGGGGCGGTTTCCGGGGGCGGGGAAGGTATATTAGAGGCGGACAAAGGCGGCGGCGAGGCCGTTTAGCTCGCCGCCATTTTGCGCAGCGGGCTCCGAGGAGCAGCAGCCGGGGCGCCTCTCCTCTTCCTACTCCTCCTCCACCACCATGTCGCGGGATCGGTTCCGTAGCCGTGGCGGCGGCGGCGGCGGCTTCCACCGGCGAGGCGGCGGCGGCGGCCGCGGCGGCCCCAACCACGATTTCCGCTCCCCTCCGCCCGGCATGGGGATGGGCCAGAACCGCGGGCCTATGGGGGGCGGCCCGCAGGGCCCGGGCGGCCCGCCGGGCGGCGGCCCGAAGCCCGAACCGCCGAAGCCGCCCGCGTCGACCTCGGCTCCGCCGCCTTCTTCCTCTTCGTCCGCCTCTACCACGGCGGGGCCCGCCGGCAGCCAGCCCGGCCCTGGGGCGCCTCCGCCGGCCGCTCTGCCCGCGGGGCAGCCGCCGCAGCAGCAGACTCAGGGCTCCGCGCCCGCTTCGGCTCCCCCCGGCCCCGGGGGGCAGCCTCAGCCGCAGCCCAAGCCGAGCCCTAGCCCCACGCCGGCCGGAGGCCCTAAGAAAGGCCAAGGGCAGTCGCCCGGCGGTGGGCCCAAGGGGCCGGGCGGGCCTCAGCAGGGGCCGGGCGGGCCGCATAAAGGCGGGCCGGGCCACCGCGGCGGGCCGGGCGGAGAGCCGCGGGGCCGCGGGCAGCAGCACCAGGGACAGCAGAGCCTCTCGTCGCAGCAGGGCCCGGCCGGAGGCGGCGGAGGCGAGAAGCTTTCGGACGAGGTGAGTCATGGCGCCCTCCCCCCTCCCCGAGCCACAAGATGGCGGCGGCCGCCATGGGGGCCTCGCGCGCCGCGGCCGCCATTTTGAGGGGAGGAGCGCGGGGCCGGGGGACGCAGCGGGGCCGGGGGGCGCCGGGCCGCGGGGCGAGGCCCCCTGAGGGGCTTCGGGGGCAGCACGGGGCCGTATCGGCCTGTCCCGCCGGTTGGGGAGCTGCGGGACCGCGGTCACGCAGGGCTGGCTCGAACCGCTTTGCTTCTTCGTAGGGTTTTAAAGCCAATCTCTCGCTTCTGAGGCGGCCCGGGGAGAAGACCTATACACAGCGCTGCCGTTTGTTTGTGGGGAATTTGCCTGCTGATATAACGGATGAAGACTTTAAGAGGTTGTTTGCCAAGTATGGGGAGCCAGGAGAGGTTTTTATCAACAAAGGGAAAGGCTTTGGATTCATTAAACTGGTAGGCTTTTGTACCGTACGTCCATCTCCTTAAAACTCTCCCGAAATAGTAATTTGTAACGTGGTTGTCTAAAACTGGGTCTTAAACTTCCCTCAGGAATCCAGGGCTCTTGCAGAAATCGCAAAGGCAGAATTGGATGATACCCCTATGCGGGGTCGACAGCTTCGTGTTCGTTTTGCCACACATGCTGCTGCTCTTTCAGTGCGTAATCTGTCACCTTATGTCTCCAACGAGTTACTTGAGGAAGCGTTTTCCCAGTTCGGTCCAGTGGAAAGAGCTGTTGTGATTGTAGATGATCGAGGTAGATCAACAGGAAAAGGCATTGTTGAATTTGCATCAAAGCCAGCTGCTCGCAAAGCATTTGAACGGTGTACTGAAGGAGTGTTTTTGTTGACAACGTAAGTGTTTTGCTTCTTTGGAATTTTAGTTTTAAGCTGCAAAGAGTTGTCAGTTGTTTCTAGCTTTTCAGAGTGCAGATTGCTATGGAAGTGTAAATCGTGTATTTTGTATTCAGCACTCCTAGGCCGGTTATTGTGGAACCACTGGAACAACTGGATGATGAAGATGGTCTTCCAGAAAAGCTTGCTCAGAAGAATCCAATGTATCAAAAGTAGGCACTATCTTTTGTTATAAACAGTATATAGAAAACATAGTGTGATCTCAGGCTCTGAAGGAGTTAGCAGTTTTTCACATCTGGCTTTGAATATCACAAACAGTGCTTAAATATCAGCCTTTTAATATTTTTATGGCAAGCTCTTAGCTCAGACTTCAGTTGTTAGCTCATATTGTTGCTGAAAAGTGTCACTTTATTTAAGGCACATAGCATGTTGATATCAAAGGGAACAGTAAATTGTTTATTACTTAAAGTAATAAACTAAATTTCTCATTTGTTTCATAACTAATAAAGTTCTCTATGGATTTGCCTTACCAGGCTCTATTGCACATAAAAAATGTGGTGGTAGATGTCTTTCCTTACCTAGTAACGTTAGATTAAGACTTCTGCAGTAAACCTGTTTACTATAGAGATGTGTTTATCAGATCGCCAAAGGGAGTGGGGAGGGAAGGTACTGTGGGTCTTGAAATGTGTGTTCAAGATGGCTTGTTAGGATCAAAAGCTATAAACAGCTTAGCAACGATGTCTTTGAAAACAGTGCAGATCAGTGTTTTTCCTGGAATCTTAAAGTATTTTAAATTGCTAATGTATGAAAAGATGTTAAATTTCTCTAGTTTTGTTGAATTAATTAGTGAATTTTTAACTCTAGTTACTTTATTTGACAGAATGAGGTGTCAGGTGTTTTGAGGACTATTTAAGTTAAATATGACAGTTCTTTAACCAGTTAAGTCGGCACTGAAAGCTCCATCTCTCCATATCCAGGTGTTCTGAACAGCTCTTTAGGCAAAGGTCTCATCTTTGAGGATTTTGCAGCTGGCATTTAACAGCAGTGGAGTGTTTCGAGGAGGAAGTTAAGAACAGGATAAACAGGCAGTAGAACTGGAAGCAGAAAGATTTGCTTGGATGTGATATAGTGCAGGAGCCTCTTCATTTGTGTTTGGTAGTCCGTGGACTAAATGCTGTTCTTTAAATCCATAAGATGCTGTTCTCATCATTCAGTCAAAACAAACTTTATATTACATCATTGAGGTAGTATTTTGATGTTCTGGGGTTTTCTGATGTTCCCTAGTACTTTGGCTGTTCTGCCTGTGGTCTTTTATTGACCTTCAGTTTCCAGGCTTACGCAGCCTGACTGAGTATCTTCCTTTCTGCAGGGAAAGAGAGACTCCTCCCCGTTTTGCTCAGCCTGGCAGTTTTGAATTTGAATATTCCCAGAGGTGGAAATCTTTAGATGAAATGGAAAAACAGCAGAGAGAACAAGTGGCAAAAAACATGAAAGATGCCAAGGACAAACTTGAAAGTGAGATGGAAGATGCTTATCATGAGCATCAGGCAAACCTCTTGCGTCAAGGTAATTGGCTCTGAGGTCTGTCTCTAAATGCTTTTTGCTCTGAATGCTGGCTTAAATGTATGACTGACTGTTTAATGGTCTTATGAATAAATTCATGCTTCCTGTTGTGAACTTGAGGTTGATAGTTTCAGTCTTAGAGAACTGTGGTTTCTCAGTTTTAAATTAAGTATAGCTAAAATAGGGTTATAAATACTGTCTGTTGTAGTATAAATGAGGTTGATCTAAATGAAATCTGAATTTAAGTCTGAGTTTGTGGAACAGCTGCTGACAAGCTTGGTTTCTGCAGATCTTATGAGGCGTCAGGAGGAACTGAGACGTATGGAAGAACTCCATAATCAAGAAATGCAGAAACGCAAGGAAATCCAGCTGAGGTTGGTCTGGCTTTTACAGGATTTTTCAATTGTACGTTTGCTTCTTTTAAACTAAATGTGAAAACTTTTATTTTGTCAAGAACCTCCATTGCGGCTTCAGTTTGCATATGAGAAATTGAACTGCAGTGTAAGTTTTTTTTTCCCTTGAGTATTTAAGCATCATATGGTATCTCTTCTGCTGAAGTGTTAAACTGCTCATACGTGTGATGTTGATGGGATGCTGAAAGTGTTACTCCTGTAGTTTAACGGTCTGCTTTGGGATGATCAGGCAGGAGGAGGAGCGTCGCAGGCGGGAAGAAGAAATGATGATACGCCAGCGAGAGATGGAAGAACAGATGAGAAGACAGAGGGAAGAGAATTATAGTAGAATGGGTTACATGGATCCAGTAAGTGAAAACGTGATATTTTCTGGATATGTTACCATGCTTGGGGATTTCTGGAATTCTTTGGATGTTTTTAAGATCAATGCGTTTTGCTTTCTTTAGGTTAGATGATGTGATGTCTTAGTGTAAGTGAAATGATAGGTGTTGGCTGTACGTGAGCTTTATCTCCTGAAAGGTACAGATTTCAGTAATGTTCTGTGCTAAAAGTTGTTTCTTCTACGCAGAGGGAGAGAGACATGAGAATGGGTGGTGCCACCACAATGAACATGGGAGGTAAAGAATTTTTAAATAATTGCTTTATGTGGTTACCTTAGAAAGTGCCAGAATATGATTATATGTTTCTCTTTCTTAGATCCTTATGCTTCTGCAGCCCAGAAATTTCCACCTCTCGGAGGTGGTGGCGGCATAGGTTATGAAGCTAATCCAGGAGTTGGCCAAGCAGCCATGAGTGGTTCTATGATGGGAAGTGACATGGTAATGTATCCTGTGGTGGCTTTAGTTTAGCACAAGGGAAATGTTGCAGTTGGGAATTGAGTTCTGTGCTCCGATGGTTGTGTAAATTTCACTGTTAACTGCTGACTTTCTTGTCAGGTGTTTAATATGGAAGACTAGTTTGACAGTATGTAGTACTAGTTTAGTTAACCATTATGATAGCTTACACAGTTGGAAGTTGTTTGTAAGTGAATTCAAATGTGCTGCTAAGCATATTTGCAATTAACTCTGACTTCATTGGACTTCAGAAATTCTGCATCATAGTTAGGCTTGGAAGGATTCTTACAAGCTGTAGATAATCTGACAATTTTCAGAGTTAAAATAACCTACTAGCTGTTCAGTAATTGGCATTTTGTATGGACAAGTGAGATCTTTGTTCTCCTTTCTGAAGTTTAACGCTGTTTCTTTTGGCCCTTCCAAGCCTAGTTAGAATTGATGCATGTTGGTATGGATATGCTGTTAATTCAAAAATCTGTGCTCATGTTTCTTTAAGCAGCAGATTAACTTAAGTAATGGTGAACAGCATATCACTTACTCTGTATGCTGAAGTTTGCCATAAAAAAGCAGAAATGCTGTTTTTTTAGGTTTTAGGCATGTTCCAATGATCCTTGACTGTAGCCATTTTTGTGGTTCCTGACTCACACAGGAATGATAGCCTGTTCTTGTTGTTTTCTTTGTTGGGTATGGCTATAGGTAGGGTTTATTAAAGCTACTGCATATCTCATGTTCTGAGGTATGTTTCCAAATGGCTATTTTTGGCACACTATATGTGTGAATGGGCTTTGAGCCTGCTTGGTGTTATCACACTGAAGCAATACCGATATAGATTAAAGAAATGCTTAACGAGTATACTGGAAATCTATGTTGGTTTAGGCGGTGATGCTAGTGTGCGTTCACCCTCCTTGTAAAGGGTGTACTGTGTTGCACAAGCTGAAGTAAATGATTTTTGGGTGGGCTTAGGCCTCTGGCTTAACTTGGTGAGCTACCACAGTAGCTTGTCAAATATCTTCTGTTTTTATGGGAACCGTATCTTTGGAATCATAACTTTGCAGAGCCTCATCGATTCAGTAGACAGTGCCGGTGGCCTTAATGTACCTATAATCTACTGATATATTTAGGCAGTTCCTAAGTTCACAGTGAACAGTTAGGCAGTCTGTGGTAAATGCTGTGCATATTTTTCTCCTCCTGAAATTCCTGGTACAGGTGCATGCTGAACTTGTGGAATACTTGAAAACATGATATGGTCAAAATGTGTGACAGTAAGATGGTTTAACTGCCTTGAGTTTCTTAGGATGGGGATCTCTGCCACACAGTGCTGTCACAGTTACTGGGCTGCTATCTTTATAAACAGAATTGGAGGTAGGCTTAAGCTGCTGTGACTTAGGCAGAAAGACTCCAGGTAGTATTTCTGAAATACTTTTCTTGGAACGATTGAAACAAACTTTCAGAAGTCAAGAACTTGAAGTAAAAGTTTCCAGTTGCAGGTACCTTTTGTAACAAGCAACCTACCATTGTTCTGTTACTCGGTAGTGGAAAACTTGCTTGAAATGAAGTTTAAAGCTATCTTTGACTTTATAATTTGTCAGTTCTGTAGATTGAATGCTGATCACACCTACTGATAGACAGTATCTGAACAAAGTACATGCAACTAGAGGTACTGGCAAAAATACTTGAAGCCTCTGCTTTATTGCAGGGCAATTTAGCTTTTACATCTCGGTGTGAAGGCTTTCAACACTGAAGTTGTGAATTTTCCAAGAGCTTGTGGTGAAGGTGGGGTGGGAGGGGTACATTGACTGGATGCACAGAACCCTTTGTGCATATTTCTAACCTGAAACACTGAATAAATTGTAGCTCTCTGAACACATTTTGCATATACAGCAGCAGTTCCGGAGTACGTGGGATTTAATAAAAGCAAGTCTCTTGATGGAGCAGTTGCGTTGGTTAGGTAAATCACTGGTCATGAGCTTTTTCACATTTTTTTTTCTTCTTGTAATCCAGTAGTGCTCACTAGCAGTTTTGATTACTGCCTAAGGCCTCTGCAGTTTAGTCAGCAGACCGTAGTCTTAACCCCATCTTGAAAAGCACATGGTCTCTATTGCAGCACATGCCATTAACTGGTGAGTAGGCATTCTGTTTACAATGACATTTTATGAATGTCAGCTTGTACTTCAGTGAACTGAAGATATTCTCTCTGGCTAGGCTTATTGGAAATGACAGTGATGTAATCTAAGCTTTTACTGCACTAAAGGTGAGAAGTTTGCAAGCTATTTGCATTAACTTGGTTGAAAATTGCTAGAGCTCATTTGGAAAAGTTGTTAATTCACATCTGCACTAATGCTTACATTTCTAGCACTGCAGGGAGGATCTGTTCTTTGTAACAGATGTATGAGAATGCATCAAGTGGGAACATACCTCAAGGCATGTATTACAATAAACTAATTTTTAAATTACCCTTTTTTCCTTTCTATGTTCCCGGTACCTGTGGATCGGCTCAATGGTGATTGTATCGACGAACCTTGACTACGGAACCTTCTAAAAATATATACTTAACACACATGGACATCAACTACATATAATGAACTGTTAATTCTGTTCCAATAGCGTCCTGAACGCTTTGGGCAGGGAGGTGCGGGGCCTGTGGGTGGCCAGGGTCCTAGAGGAATGGGGCCTGGAACACCAACAGGATATGGTAGAGGGAGAGAAGAATATGAAGGCCCAAACAAAAAGCCCCGATTTTAGATGTGACCTGTAGTTTCATTCCAGTTTGTTTTGTCTGTCTTGTTTAGACACCAACTTTTTAATTCTTGCATTTTAGTAAGAAAGCTACGTTTTTATGGATGTTAGAAACTTACTGACCTAATATTTGTAAGTGGTCTGTTTGGGCGAGTACAATTTAATTATGTAATGCAGTGTTTCAAAGCAAATTTAGCTGTTTTTTTGATGTATAACGTCCCTAACTTGATGGCAGTGTACCTTGTGCCACTGAATTCCCAAAGTGTACCAACTTTTTTTTACTGTGCTTCAAATAAATAGAAAACTAAATGTAGTAACCTTTCTTGCCATTCATGGTTAAATTAAGAGGCTAAATACCACACCTTCAGCAGTAAACCAAGAGTCTTGCCACAGAGGTCAAATGAGACCAGGGTGTGGAACCGTAGTGAAGAGCTGAGATCTCTTCCCAGAATGCCTCTAGCTTAAGATTGGGTCAAACAGTAGCTTAACTTTCCAGTAGGTGCAGATTTTTTAAACATTAATTGTGCTGCAATAAGGAAGCAAATGGAAGTCTTGCAGGTGCTGTAAGATAATCGTCATGAAAGCTACGCTGCAAGTAATGCAGTTTGTAACGAATTTCATATTTTAGCTATGGATAACGGGTGGTGGGATGATAGCACTTACCACCTTGGCAGTTACTGCTTGGAATTTTTTTTAAGTCTTTAAGCAGAAGACTTAGCAATGGTTACTTTAAAATAAATCCATAGAAAGACTTGTATTGACTGACTTCCTATCTTACGGATTATTATTGAGATATTTATATGCTCTTAAGCTGTTTGAGATTCCAGGATCTGGCTTTGCTCCGTATTGTATATCTACCTGAAATTGCTTGGCAAAAAGACCAGAAGTGCTACTTGAGTGATGAGGGGAGAACCTGCCAATTCATACTTGTAACTTGCTTATGTCCTCATGCTAATTGAGTGGACTAATTTGCATAGTTCAGAATTCAATTGTATTACGGGGGCTGCAGGATCTAGTTTTAAGTCTTGTGGCTGGTGGGTAAATCTTAAATGCCTGTATGTAAAATACAGAGAAACGAGCATTCTTGCACGATGGTTATTGCTATTATTGATGTGTGGAGGTAATGCATCAAAAGCAGTATCTAAACCTGGAGCTAACAGTTAATACTGCACAGTACAAATAAACTCCCTTCAAGGCTGTTTTGTAGGTCTGATGAATTCATTAGCTTGCTGTTAACTTCGTTAAGCCCCAGAAGAATTTCAAAGCATTCTGGACTCATAAGGTAGTTGCTTTGCTTATTATGACATTGTACCAGATAAGCTGGGAACATGACTTCCCAGCATAAAATGCCTTGGTGTTAATGCAGGATCCATCAACCTGCTTGGCACGAAGTAGGTAAACTTAGTTTGGCTGTACCTTCACGCCACTCCCCAACTACCGAGCATTCTGTGAGTAGCTTTAATCTTGCCAAGATCTTTCCACTCCTTGTGCGAAGCATTGGCTAATTCTAAATTCTATGCTAAATTTTCTGTGGTTAAAAGTTGTCAGCTTGCAGTATCTTAGAGAGCGGATGATCGCTCTTGAAGTACTCACTGTAAGTGCTGTTACTCCTCAAATGAAAAAATAGTTTGTGAAATGCTGTTAACAGGTAACATTGACTTTGGAATATTCAGTGCACTAAATAGTGACTCAGCTGGTTTGGTGAATGCTTCTTATATTTTCCCAGAAAAGTGTGGAGGTTGATAACACGCTAAGACAATGAATTGCTATTCAGGAAATTCCGAATTGGCAGTTTCTAAACTGCAGACCAGGTATTTGGGAGTACTAGTATTGGATGCTTAGCCTAAAAATCAGCAGTCCCACTGCAATTTGCTTTAAGTAGTCCTAAATAACGCATGTGTTTTCTGCAGGGTGTTCATGGGACACCCACAAAAAGTGAAGGTGTCTGAGATGGGGATTTCTGAACGTAAACATTAAATTAATTTTTTCAGTTTATTTTTCAGATTACATGTCATTCTTTATTAAAGAGATGCTGGTGCATATCCTAAAGTATGTTCTCTTGTAGCTCTGTAACTTTGAAGAGTGAAGGATGCTGATGTCCTTGTACCTTACAGAGGTTGTCTCTTGGTACCCCTGTTTTGTATGTAAGCTACTGTTGCTAGGTACTAAAAATCGATGAGTTGCAAAACCATGACCAGTAAATACATAGAAGAATCGGCAGTTTTCAAAACATCTGAAAGTTTGGTTAAATGTAGCTTTGTTGTAGCTGCATAAGCAGAATTTCTAAAACTCTAAAGTTCTGCTTTGAGTTGCATGTACTCAACAGGCATACAACTAAATAGCCAACTCTATTTCAAGGCCTTTTAAAGGTGGTGTCTTAAAAGCTGGCAAACATGTCAATTTTAAAATCTGATAAAGTTACTAAACGTGGGAGGTGAGACGGTTATGTTCCTTTGATCTGTTCCTATGAGGTTTTGGACTTTTTTCATAAAATCAGATTGATGTAATTGAATCTTTAAAACAATTTAGAAAAGTGCTTGGTTGGTCAGACCTGTTTTTGGATGGTCTGGCTCACAACACCTTTTTGTACTGGACTTGGAGGACATTGGCTGTTGCAATTTAGCTTGCTTTAACAAAATTGAGCCCATTTTGACATTTAGGTATCTAAAAACTGCAGCATGTAGAAACTGGTATCGTTATTCATATCTTCACGCTTCCTCAGAAACGAATACAGAATAATCTTATCTTCTGGTGTAGACACATTACACTAATCATCTATACAGCTGATGAGAAACTGAAACTGCTTTTGAGATTTTGTGGTATTTTTGTGGTAGAAAAATTCTTGGCTTCTCCTTGGCAACCATTTACTGTGGCAGCAAGTTTTTGCTGGAGTTTTTGAGACTGCAATTTACACTTAAAACTAGTGGCCTGCTACATAACTGCACTTAGCCAGCATTTCTGCAGTTCATAACTGTGAGGAACGTAGTACCACAAATGGCAATGGACATTAGGACCCGGATGTAGTATTCCTGCTTGCTCCAAGATTCTCATTGCCGACTGCGTACAGGTAGGTAACAAGCAATATAATATAACTTGGTGACTTTCTATGTAATCTTATACTGTGGGTATTCTGACATCACACTTCTGACTGTGGAATTACAGTGCAGCACTCTTCATACCTGTATGCTAAACTTGCATCAAAGCTGCGTGGTTTTCGGTTTTAAGCTTTGTCTTGTTCAGAGTCAATAAGCAACTTACTGTGATTCTTAGATAAGTGTTTTCAGACCCGATTCCTTTGTACATATGACTCGGCTTGTGTGAATTTTTCTCAGTTACGATGTAACGAAGATGTTCTTAGACCAGCTCTGTGGGGAAGAGGGAATGTGACCTTACACTTAGTTAACTAGCCAACTGGGTGCTGGCAGTGCCTAGAAAAACATCGTTTAAACTTTCTGTAGTGACAAAGTGGCCCATCTGCAGTGCATCCCTTTGTAGAGTCTTGGCTCGGTAGGAAATGTGTTAGTAATCACTGCTCTAGCCCTCTGTGAACTGATAGTCAAAGCTCACTAATACAGCCAGCTTTAAGACTGATTGGGAATATTTCTCAGGGCATACAAATGAGTGCTTGAATGAATATCCCTGTAAAAAGTTTGGTAGAGCTTATTGGAAATTTCAGTTGTCTTTATTTTAATTAATCCTTGATTGACAAGCATATCACATTTCTCTGCCTTTAATTGCTAGTGGTGAGATTCTGTATTTCTGCCTCTTAGTCATCTTGGTAGTGTAACACTCAGTTTCATTTTTCATCAGTCTCGAGGATGTAATTCTAAACTCTTCACTGCTAAAAATGCTGAATGTAGTGTTTCAGGATAAACATGCTTACGTTTCCAGACATCCAGACATGCTGATCTCTAGCTCTTTTGCATTAGTTCTTGCACCTGAATTTCAGGGTCCCTCGTTGCAGCACATGATCCAGCCTCTTATCTGATCAGTTTATTTCGGAGGTATTGTGTTTTCCCCCTTGTTCTGCAAAGGTCTACTTTGCAGTCATTGTTTCTGGTATTTTGGACCATTCTGTGTTACCTTCCAGAAAAGACTCTTGCTGGTGAACAGGTGATCTGCTGGACAGCCTTGCCCTCTGCTGTAGTAAGCTTTTCAATGTTCCATTGGAAGCAGCTGCACCTTAAACTTAAAGCCATAATACCAGGTCTTTGGTTACACCACAGTGAGTGTAGCTGAACTCTAGCTAGTCAAGCAGTGACACCGCTTGTCACATTCAGTTCGGCTTTTTGGTGATGGCTTACTCTTAATCTGCAACTAGAATTCAGTAGCAATACTGCTGACAGTACACATACTGTCATGTAGCAAACCTGAACTGCTAATCCTTAAACCAGTGCTCAGATCTAACTAGTATTTCCAGTGTGCTCTGGATACTTGACCTGTAGGAATGTCGTGGAGGGGTTATTGGCACATCTGCTTTGTTCTACATACTTAAACTAGTAAGATTTTGACACTCTTGGAGCAAGCAATCTGTGACTGAACCATGGGTCTCATACTAGCTCTGACTGTCTGCAGTAATGAAACTTGGTGTGGTAGATAACTTAAAAGCCAGTCTGTAACAAGTGGGTACCAAGAAGTGACATTAAAGTGCTTGCATTGTGTTTCATCTTGAATTTATACCTGTGTGTGAAATACACTTTTTCTCAAAAAAGCTTATCTAAAGCTTATCTGAAGCTCAGAAGTGTGGTGTCAGAATACATATGCGTACCTGTTAGGCCCTCAGATCCAGAATCTGGTGCTGTCAGGAGAGAGCACAGCATAGCGTGTATGGGGGCTTTACTGTAACATTAAGCATACAAAGTGTTGATTTGCTTGCAGTTTTCCCCATAGCTAAACACCGAGGCCTGTGAGTAGTTTTAGGACTTCAGCAGTAATGGGGTTGCATGTCTCTGTTAATCATTGCCAGCTGCAGTGACACGATCAGGAAGGCCAGCGTTTTGTTCCATTCTCTTAAATAAGGCTAAGCATGTTGGAAAGGATGCATAAAAAGTTATGCTGTTCTGGGTAAATACTTGGCTTCTTCCACTACTAGCAAGTTTGGAATCTGCTAATTAGCTTCAGATTTTTCTCTCCATGCCAGCTAGTGGGGCTCTTAAATAGCTGCTTACTGGAAAAGGAAAAAATAAAAAGGGAGGATTGGCCTTCTCCCACTTCTGTCATTGCTGCTAGATAATGATTGACATGTTAGGACTTGGCTGTGCAATCCCGCAGTGGTCTGTGAATACCCCATCTCTATAAATGTTGCTTTTGAACACCAGTACTGAAGAGCTAACCGGGGAGGGTTGGGAGGAGTGTGCCTCTAAGTGAATCTGGAGTGTTAAAAGGATGCACAAAGATATAGTATCCCTTATGCATGGTGTTTGTTGCTATGGCATAGAAAACAAAACGTGCATACTATACTTCTGCTCCTGAGGGCCATGATAAAACCCAGGTGGTGGGTTTGAGACTAAACTTGAACTTGTCCCTACCTGGTCAAATCACCCTGTGACCGTAGTGTGATTCGCCTCCCAACGAGAGGTGTGCACAGAATGTTGTACTACTACATTCCCTAGTTGCTAACTATGGCAGTTTGCCCTCACCTTAGTTATAGTAAACGGGTGGGTCTTCAGAAGGGAAGAATTTCTTGCTTTGAATAAAACAGTCGACTGACAGTGCTAATCAGTAGTGTCTTCCTTTGGCTTTTGAAGCACTTCCAGGACTATTGAACTGAGGGCTACTAGGAATTAGGGACATTGCACTCTTCACAAAGCAGAAGGAAGAGGGCATTGTACAGGAAACAAACTAGGTTAAAATAGTTGAAGTAGCTTAATAAAATTAATGCCTTCACATAAGGGATAGTATACCTCTGGCTGCAATCAAACTTCATTGTACTCAGACTGGTGATTTACGGTTTGTGCTCAGACAAGGTGCAGTTCTTCAGGCAACTACATGCATATTCCTTCACCTCTTTACAGATGTTTAGGCTAGTCTGTTTCTGCCCCTTATTCTTCCACTTAATATTTTGGAATAATTTGTAAATTCCCCCTCATAACTAATCAGTCCACATATCTTAAAACTTTGCTTTTAAGTTAGTTTTGAACTGGTCATAACTTGCTGTGTATTATAATAACAACTTCAATTGTTATCCTTTAGGTGAAGATGCAAGCTGAGTGAAACTGGAGTGCTCATCCGTTGGAAGTAAGCATAACTTCGTGTTGTTCTGAATGGGTGAAATAATAAAGGCCTCTGGACACTTGATGTTCAGTCACAAAGTAACTTTGAATTAGTGAATGTGTGAAATGTGTAAGGTAGAACTTAGTAGCTTGCTCTCAAGCTGTGGGGTTCAGTACCTGGACTCCATCTGGGCTTGATATCTTGAGAGCAGTGGTTAAAAACGCCTTTCTAGATGTGGGTTTGTACAAAAGGTTTAAAAATCAATGTAAATAAAACTTGTGAATGTTTTTCTAGTTCAGGAGCTGAGCATGAGCACATCCAGCACGATGTCCAGTGATATGCGAAAGGACCAAGAAAACAAGTGAACAAGTAAGTAGATGCTGTCCTTAGGTTACTGATCTGTTAGAGCAGTGCATCACTCTGTGATGTGTCAGGTAGTTCCTGCCTGGAATTTGCCTCTTATTAATCACAATTTTATATAAAAATTATGAATCTTTCTTTTGTAGAGTCAAGATCTAACCATTGTTTGAGGCTTTTCAGCCCTGCAGCATCAAATAAACTCATCTGAACACTGTAGGTGGTCAAACAAGAAACAAGCATGTTTAAGTTAAGGCTCAAATGGAAGGGGTGTGAATAGGATGAAGCAATTTGTCAGCAAGGAAAACAGGAATAAAGCAGCTACTGATATGTTAATCTAGCTAAAAGTTGTTATAAGTGCTAGTTATCTGAAATAGTTAATAGACATTGAACTTTCAAAATTACCTGCAAGATAAGTCCTGCAAGATAAGTTAGTGCATACAAGAACGCAAGCCAATAGCGGTTTAGGGAAATAAACCTAACTTGCAGAGCTGGAATTAATGAAATTTTCCCTCTAATTTGTTACTTAAACTACAAGGGGGAGCTTCAGATATTTTAAATCTTGTGTGAGGAGCAACATGCAAAAGTACCTTAACACATGAGTGAGGGGTAAGTAATGCTTAGCTATGCCACAGCTGAACCTCTTAAGATGTGAAAGCATTGAGATTCAATCGGTGAAATCCTATTGAATCCCGTGTGATGTGTCACTGCTGCCCTTGTTTCTGGGGTAGTAAAACAAAGCCACTTGATCTTTAGAGGTAGATGAAAACATGGATGCTACTCATTTTATCTCAAGTCTGATGTAAGATGTTATGATCCTAGAGAGTATGTATTTGATAGGTGCATGACCTTTTCTTTGTGCTGCACTGATTCCCTTTCCATGTCATTGTGTGTGATCTCTGGTGGAATTTTAAAGTTCTTGCTAACTATGTGTTTTTTACTTGCAGAAGAAGTCCAAATGTGGTGAAGAGGAGCCAGGAACATACCAATTTTTACAAATAAAATATTTAAATTTTCTTAATGACTTCTGTTTTATTCTGGAGCGTATTCAGTAAGTTGTTGAGCATAATGCAATATGGGTGCATTTGAGGAACACTGCCACAAATGAGTCTGTAGAAGGTGATGCAGAGTGCTTGGAGCAGTGGAGTGAGGATGGATTTGGGTCATTGGATCCTGGTCTACACTGAAAAGCATAGGAAACAGCCACACTTAACTAATAAATATATAATACAATACTTCTTTTTTTCTACTGGGAGTATGTTGTAGACTTACTCTTATAGCTGGACTGCTCCAGTTTGGGGGTCAGAGATTCTTGACCAGTGTGTAGCCATGTCTGCTTTTGCTAAAATGACTTTTTTTAGTAAACTACTCTTACCCCTAAAGCACAATAGGTGGTTTTAGAAGTTTCACCCACTCTATCCCCATCTCCAGAGTTCCGTGTACTGCTCTATGTGTTAGCCTTCGGAATGTTTACACATGCTTGATTGGTTTGAAGTAGTTTACTCAGTGATGACTAGTAATTAAGCCTGAGATGCCAGTGTTGGAATTCCTTGAAAGCCAGAGAAGTGCTGCTTTTAGCACTTGAAGCACAGAATTCCATGGTTCAAATTGCTTCTTGAAGAAGACAGCTGTAAAGCCACTCTGTGCACATGCGTAATTCCTGCTGTCACTTATTAAATATAATCCTTTGTTTAAATATCATGTGTTTAAAATAGCCCAACAGTAGGTTCCGGTAATGCAGTTGCATTACAACAGAGTTACCCCCTACAGCGCACAAAGTCACAAACATTTGGCTAGGAACTGTTGTGAGACTACCACGATCAAAATTAATTGTACTGAATGTGGCAAGGCTGTGTGCAGCACTGGAGCTGTGTCTGGGTGTTCACTGGTGAAGCATTAGTGTCTGGCTGAGAACAAGTTCACCTGTGCTTCAACTGCCAGTCAGGAATACATTCTGCTTGGACTTAAATACTGTTTGCTTGTGTCCTACTGAGGAGGTTTCATTACTTAATGTTGGTCTGAGCTACTGCATCATTTCTGACTCAATGTTTTGTAGCAGTGTGTGTGTATGAGTAGCTCTGGTGCCCACCTCTACTCATTAGGCATTCAGGGTTTCTTAGACAAGCAGTTGCTGCTGCTGGACTGCCAGCCCTGTGGCTCCACGCCAGTCACGAGTGTGTCTCAGGGCATGGTTAGAGGGAAAGAAATCGAGCTGCAGGCAACTGCAAGCTGCTGTGAGTGGGTGAGCAGCAGCAGGGGGTGCCTTGGTATTTCACTGCGCCTGAGTTTTACAGCGCAGAAGGTTGATGCTGCATTAAAAGCTTTTATCTGCTGGTTTCCCCTTTTTCATGCAATCAGGTACAGGGTAGAGTGAGATAATTCATTGATTTGACATCTTCATGCAATTGTCCAGATTTTGAAGAGGCTTCTGAAAGAAGAGGTTTTGTGGTTCCTCATGCCGCAGCTGCTGGCAGGTGCGATGGAAAAGGCGCTGCGTTACATGCTCTTAACAAGCTGACAGGTTCAATCTTAATTAGGTTCTGCTGCAGGATTCATTAAGTACTGCACACAGTTCAAAAATTAAGTTCTTCACCTGTTAATTCAGACCTTTTAACCAAGGAGGAGCCTTGAAGGAGAGAATTGAGCTGTGTGGTCAGTTACCTGTAGAAACGACGCCCTGTGGTGTGTGCAGTGCTGAAGCTGCTGCAGAGGCTGAGCAGCCCTCTGACCTCGCGCTGGGAAGGATCAAGCACTGCAATGCTTTGGGGACCAGTGCTTTGAGGATGGACTTGGAGAGCAGGAGCCCCTTGCATCCTGTGCCTTTAGGAGGTGTCTTGCTGGTGAGGGAAGTGCTGCCTCAAAGCAGTGGAGGCCCGTAGTGGCAGGAACGTGGGTGGGTTTCACTGTCTTGTCTCCACAGCTACTGCAGCCTTATGCAGCCTTTTTTTCCTCAAATTCTGTTATTTTCCAGTAACTTGTCCTGATTTAGTTTCCCCTGTTGCAGCAGTGGCAGATTCTTATGTGAAACTTTCAACCTAAAAGTGGTACCAGCACTCTAAATGAACTTCACCTCCTACAACTCCTTTTATAAGCAAACCGTGTTCTGCTTTTTGTATCGAAATTGCGCGTGTTTTGGAGAATTGCAGAAAGCCCTTGCTTTTTTCATCAGTGTGTAGGCCATTATAGCATCACCTGATAGATGACTAGCACAGAGCATTTCTTTTTCCTTAACATCTGGGCAGCGTGCCAGCAGGTTCTTGTTTGCTGGCTGGTGAAGCTGATTACCTGGTTCTACTGCATGTTTCATTAGTCTAAGTAGCTCCCGTAATAAACATCAGAGGCTGAGAGCCGTACGGGTGGTGGTGGAGCCCTGTCACAGCCACTGTATTTATCTACTTTGCAATTCAGCCCCAGGCACCTCGGAGCGGCACTAGGGCTGCGATTCCTGGGGGTTATGAGGGGGGGAATAAAGCTGCATCTGCGTGAGTACCCCAGGGACCAGGTGTGGGGTTGCTTTAGAGCTGGGGTGGACACAAAGCTTGGCATCTTCCTGCTGAATTCACGAGGCAAATGAGTGAACCTGTGGCAGATCGCTGTAGTCCAGTCTTACGTGGTGGGGGAACAGTTTCTCCCATGCAGGAGGCCATTTTATTAGTTAAGACCTGACAAATGATGAATGACTCATAGGAGGAGCTTGGGCTCATAAATCTAAAGATAGCAGAGTCCCAGCTGGGGGGGTTTGGGGAAAGGGAACTATATTTTGTCTGCAGATGTTTCCCGTTGGGGTAGGATTGCACCAAGGCAGGGCGAGTTATTTATTCCTCTCCCTCCTGCACAGAGATAGCTGGGTGAGCGGCAGCCGGCTCTGAGTCACTCGCTGTGACGTGCATCAGAGGGCTCTTGGGGCACCGGCTGCTCCTGGTCTGCGAGCCAGGGCCCGGCTCTTCCAGCACTGCTGGGGGGCGAGGACGGGTGTCCCCGGGGGCACCGACTGCTCCAGGTCTGTGAGCCTGGCCCGGCTCCTCCAGCACCCCTGGGTGTAGGATGGGTGTCCCTGCAGGCAGGGGCCGTGTCCCGCAGGACAGCGCAGCCGTGGTGCCACCCTGCCCCGTCCTATGGCTGCTGTGGCCCTCCAGAGCCAGACGGTGACGTGGGTGCCCCGTGCTTGGTCCTGGCTGCCTGGGAAAGGCAAACGTGTGGGTCCAGGAGGGGAAGCAAACATGATGCAATGGTGCTGCACTTTTGCACAGAAACTACAGCCAGCTCTGCCCTGTGTCTGAGCGGGCTCTGCTCTGCCTTGGGGGTGGGTGAGACCTTGCTATCACAGGAAAAGAGCAAATTCTGAAGCTAACCGAAAATGGTTTCTTCAGGAGCTGCCTCGCTGCGCTCCTCTCCCCTCACACACTAACAATGGGCCTGGAGAAACGATGAGAGCTTCGTGCAGCAACAAGACAACCCCGCGTTCCATGTGTTGTGGCCCTCAGCGCCTCAATCCATTATTCACTCAGGGTCTGGGCTCTTTTATTTTTCTCTTTTTCCCCCAAGAGGCTCTCCTAGACAATAGGGCTGCCTGCTCATGCTCCAGCAGCGCAGGGCGCAGCTCCGCACCGACATCTGCTGCGCCCCAAGGGAGCCGAGCGAGAGCGTGGGGTCAGGGCAGGCGATGCCCCCGCCATCTCGCTGCTTCCCCTCACCGGCTTTTAACACATTTGGTTTACGGGCTTTGACAATTAAATAATTTGTGGTTTACCACAACGGCACCGCGCAGCAGCATGGCCCCGGTGTATGAGGGGTGCTCTGCCGGGGGAGGGGGGGGGGGCTAGCAGGCCGGGCCCCCCACAACCCCCAGCCTTGCTCCGGGCCCCCCACGACCCCCAGCCTTGCTCCGGGCCCTGTGTGGAGCCAAGCCCCGGGGCCGAGGCCGTGAGGCGGCTCCCGGGGCCGGGCAGGGCCGAGCCGCGCCGCCCCCGTCGCCGTCCCCGCCCCGTGCCCGCCATGGCGGCGGTGTTCGCCGCCCTGCGCGTTCTCCTCGGGCTCTTCTTCCTCCTGGCCGGCGCCGTGAAGCTCACGGACCGGCTCTCGGCCGACGTGCACCGGCACATGGTGAGAGGGGAGCCGGCCTCTGGGGGCTTGGGGCGCTGGGGGCGGCCTGAGGGGGGCTTCGGAGCCGTGGGGGGACTGGGGGGGGTTCAGAGTCTGAGGGGGGCTTCGGAGCCTGAGGGGGGATTCGGTGCTGGAGCTGGACCTGGGCCCCACTTGCTGTCCCCAGCAGGCGCAGTTTGTCCGCTTCGCCGAGGTCTTTCCCCTCAAGGACTTCGGCTTCGCTCCTGAACCTGACCCGTACCTGGTGGCCGTCGGCTGGGTGGAGGCGGTGGCCGGGCTGCTGCTGGCCGTCGGCCCCCAGCTGCTGCAGGAGATCAGCAACTTCGTGCTCAGCATCGTCATGATGGGTGAGGGACGGCGGGGCGGGAGGCTCTTGGCCCCTGGCACCCCCTTCATGCCTCCTGCGCCCCCTCTTCCAGGTGCCATCTACACGCTGCTGGTGCTGCGGGAGCCCCTGGCCATGTGCGCCCCCGCCACGCTCTGCCTCGGCCTCCTGCTGCTGCTCAACATCCGCGGCCACGGAGCCCCCTCCAAGCCCAAATTCGAGTGACCGGAGGAAGGAAGGACGGATGGACAGATGGATGGAGGGAGGCGAGACCCCTGCGGTGTTTTGGGGGGCTGTGAGGTAACGTGGCGCTGCTGGGTGGTGTGGCCCTGCTGCTAGCAGGGCACTGCAGGATGGAGGCCGTGGCTCCACCGTGGCACCGCTGCCACTCTGGTGCTGAACCAGCATGAAGTGGTCGGGTCCTCCCGTGCCGGGCTGGCGCTGGCTCTCGTGGGGGCTTTCATATTTTGGAATAAAGCCTCTGTTTTTTTCATGTTTTGTCTCCGCTGTTTGTTTCTGCCTCCCCCAGTGCTGAGCTGCAGAGTCACCGTGAGGCTGGGAGGTCCCTGTGTCCTGGGACGGGGGGCTGGCAGGGTCCCAGAGCAGCACCTGGGGATGAGGACTGGGAAATATGTGGGCAGCACGCAGGGGTGGAGAGCCAGAAATGGGAGCCTGTGTGGGGAAGGAGCCCTGAGGCTGTCTGGAGCCACGCTGCAACATGCCAGGCCACTCGCGCACCCAGCGGGGTGACAGCAGCCCCGGGGTCCCCCAAGCCCTATGCCTGGGCGGGCTCAGGCAGGTGCTTTCTGGGGGTCTTGCTCCAGTGGGGCAGGGTCTGCAGGGACCCATCTGTTCTCTGGGACAGACTGAGTCCCCTGGGGATGGGCACTGCATGGTGGCAGCTTGGCTGAAGCCCAGGATCACATCTGAACCCTGTGCAGCTCCCAGCAAAGGAGCTGGGACAGATTCGGGGGGAGACGAGGCTCTCGGAGAGGTGCAGCACACTCCAGAGCCACCACCAGGACCTGAGCCACCAACCAAGGGGACAGGCTCCCTGTCCCAAGGCATCAGGGCGGGGGAAGCGTCCCCTTTGCAGGGCTGGGGGGACCCTGGGGCTCTGCTCCCGCTGAATCCCGCTTTGAAGCAAACAAAAGCACAAGGAGGCAGATTCCTGCTTTGATCCCTTTCGGGTTGCCCCCCTTCTCCCAGCTGCTGAGTGCAGAAACTTGACCTCCACTGCTTTCATGTGGGGCCTGGGAAATGGCCCTGGAAGGGGACGGGGGCACTGGGGGGGGCACAGCCACCACCCCCCCTGTGCCCCCAGCCAGCACTGGTGCAGGGGTCTTAGCGTGGCTCCAGCGTGGCCGCCCCCATTACATACACACGCAGGTGCCTCCCTGCTCCAGCTGCCCTCCCACACGCTCTCACCCCCACATGGGCTGGGGGGGGCTGGAATCAGGCGTCCCCGGCCTCCCCCAGCCCGCCGTGAGCATTTAAAGCTTCCAGCAACCCGGCTCGGTGAGGCGGCGAGGAGCAGCCGGAGGGGACGCGGGGTAAGCGAGCTCCTGGACGTGTCCGCAGCGTGGTGCTGAGCCGGGGATGGGAGGGAGCTGGGGGCATCCCCCTGGTTATGGGGTGCAGCAGGGGTGGATGCATCCCTGTGCCAGTGAGGGTGGAAAAAGGAAGGGGAAGAGGGGAGTGCTGAGGGAGCTGGGGGGGTTTTAGGGGTCTGTGCTGGCTCTGTGAAACAATTCAAGCCCACCGGGATCAGCCCTGCATGGCACATGCTCAGCAGCCCGAGCCCTCCGTGCCTTGGCGCGGCGTTGGGTGCTGTGTGCACCGGATCTGGCCCTGCTGTGCTGGAAGACGCCCGCTCGGTGACTCAGAGCCGTCAGCAAGGTGTGGGCAGGCCGTGATGAGAGGTGAAATTGCTGCAGCCCTGGGCTACAGGAATTGCAACAGAGAGAGGTTTTTCCATGTCCAGGGCTGGGGAACAAGGGGGTGCCTGCCCCGTGCTGGTGCCCCCCTCCTCATCATCATCATCTCTGCGCTCTGGTGCACCCTGAGCCGCTGGGTGACTTTCCCCACAGGGATTTTGGGGCGCTGGGAGCAGGAAGAAGCAGGAGCAGCAGCAGGGCTGGAGGGGTTCGTGCAGCCCCCAGCAAGCTCACGGCTGCGAGGGCGGCGTTAGGCAGCGTTAAGCCCCGCAGCTGCGAGCTGGAGCCAGCTCAGCACCTCCGGGTGCCGCCGTCTGCGGCTCTGCCCCTGGGCCGTGGTGCAGCTGCGCCTGCCGGTCCCCGGGGAGCGCCGGGCTGGCGGAGCCGCTGGCTGCCTGGCGGCGTGGGGGCATGCGGCTGGGGGGGCTGGGATGGCTCCCAGAGCCCGTCAGCTCCCTTGGGGTGGGGAAGAGCTGAGCCTGTTTGATAGCAACCCCACGGGGCAGCTCGTGTCCGGTGCTGAGCAGTTGTAGGCACCAGCTGGAGTTGTCCCACCCGGTCCAACGCCCCCGCCATGTGCCGCAGGTCCCTGACTGTCCTCCCGTCTTTGCAGGAGCCCGGGATGAACGGCTCAGCACCGGGGCTGCCGCCGGCGGAGCTCCCCGACGAGTGCGTGCCCCACGACCCGGTGCAGTTCGTGCTGGTGCCGGCTGTCTACTGCCTGGTGCTGTGCGTGGGGCTGCCGGGCAACCTGGTGGCCTTGCTGGTGTTCCTGCAGAGCGGCAAGGTGAGGAAGGCCATCCGCATCTACCTCATCAACCTCACGCTGGCCGACATCCTCTTCAACCTCACCCTGCCCCTCTGGATCCCCTACTACCTGGCCGGGGGCGACTGGCTGCTCTCGGAGGCCGCTTGCCGCCTGGCCGGGGCCACCTACTACGTGGCCACCTACAGCGCCGTCACCTTCATGGCGCTCATCAGCTTCAACCGGTACTGCGCCGTGCGGGCGGCGCGGCCGGTGCTGCCGCTGACCGGGCGCCGCGGTGCCGCGCTGGCCTGCGCCCTGGCTTGGCTACTGGGGCTGGGCTGCGCCGTGCCCACCCTGGCCGCCCGGCAAACCTTCCCGGCCCGCGCCGGGGCCACCACCTGCTTCGAGCAGCACGCGCGGCACCGAGCCTACGCCTACGCCATGGTGGGTTTCTTCGCCGCCGCCTTCCTGGTGGTGCTGGGCACCTACGCCTCTGTCGCCCGCTCGCTCTCGGTGCCTGCCGCCGCTTCGCCGGGCTCGCACCGGCAGCAGGCGCGCGCCATGGTGCTGGGGATGCTGCTGGTGTTCGTGGTGTGCGTGGCCCCCTACCACCTGACGCTGGCCCCCTGGGTGGGCAGCAGGCCCCCCGTGCCACCCTGCGGGCCCCCCGCCGCCCTGGACGTGCTGCACGCGCTGAGCGTGGCCCTGCTCAGCCTCAACAGCTGCCTCGACCCCCTCGTCTACTGCTTCTGCATCCGGCGCTTCAGGGCTGACCTGGGACAGACCCTGCGCAAAGCTGCCCGGTGCCTCCCGCTCTCCCCTCCGGCCCCCGACGTGCCCTTGCCCAGCGTCCGGGCATCCTCCTTCACCTCCTCGTAGCGGCTGGGGGGTGCTGGGGTCCTGCCCCCCCCCCCCGCTGCTGCAGTCCCAGAGGGTTGGGGTCCCCAGCAGGGCAATGGGCACGGCTGGGACCAGCTCCGGCAGCAGGGAGCGGTGAGGGGGGAGCTCTCGCCTTGCACACCCCCACTCCATCCACCCCCGCCCTGCTCTCGGCGCATCCCCACGCGCTCACGGCCCACGGTTTCCTCTCTCGTGTGGATCCTGCACCCAGCGTTTGCACGCACCAGGAGGGCGCCTTCCCTGCTGAGGGTGGGGAGAGGCTGAGCTGCGGTGGGACAGGGCAGGAGGTGACGTGCGGGGTCCTGTCCCCTCCCGGGGGGCTCCATCCCGTGGGGACATGCACCAAGACACTGACGCTTTGAGCTGGGCTGCCTTGGGGGGGGGGCTGTTCGGGACCCCATCCCGCGGCGTTCCCATCCTCACGCCCTCATCCCGCCTGCTCCCTGCCAGGATTAAAAATGAACGAGCCAACGGCTGCCGAGTCTCTTTGCCGGCGGGGTGCCGCGCTGCATGCCGAGCAGCACCGGCCGCTCCCGCAGACAGGACAGAGCTGGGCACGGGGACCCCCCCGGCACCCCCATCCCCACGCACCCAGCTCCTGCACCAGGACCCATGGGGGGGGCAGCAGCCTCCCGTTCCCCCACCCCTGCTGCGTGCAGGCCTGCCGGGGTGCCGGTGCCTTGCCCATGGGCAGCGCAGCCTCCAGCCCCGCTCACGCTGCCGCTGCCTCCCCGGAGAGCCCTCGCGCTCAGCGGGGGCGGCGGAGCCGGCACAGGGCCGTGGGCGTCTGCAGGGGCGGAAGATGGTGTTTTCCCAGCCCTGTCTCGTTCCTGCTGCTGCCTCAGCTCTGCCTCCCCGGCACGGTGCGAAGGTGAGCGGTGGGCGCTGCGCAGCCGGGTGGGATTCAGGGCAGTGAAGGGCAGGGGGTGGTGGTGGGGATGGGGGGGACACGGGGGCTTCAGGTGCCCCCCACCTGGGGGTGTCACCCCCCAGCACAGTGTGCTCGGTGCTTTGGAAGGAAAGAGGAGGCATCAGGCATGGGCAAAGGGGTTTGAGGGGGGTCCTGATGGCATCACACGCCCTCAGCCCCCCCCTTAATGCCTCCAGCACCCCAAATCCTGTGTCCTGGTCTCTGTGTTCTGCACGGAGCTGTGTCCACTGGCTGTGCTGCTCCTGCTGCGGGACGGATGCACCCCTACGGGTGTGCTCCTGTGGGCAGAGCTGCTGCACCCCGAACACGTGGGCACCCAGGTGGGGGCTCTGCCCCATGGGTGCTGCTGGGTGACAGCTGCACTTGAGGGACGTGGCTCAGCGGTGATTTATTACGGTGATTTACTTATTTGCAGGGCAGCAAAGCTGGGGGAGAGGGGGTCTCCGTGTGCTGCAGAGAAATACACGCGATCTTGAGGCTGGGAGACCCAGACACGGATATTCTTGGGCTGCCAGGGTGCCCTCAGCACCTGGGTGCTCAGCTCCGGTTCAGCACAGCCAAGCCCCGTGGCCGGGCTGGATGGAGCAGGTCTCCACGTGCCATGGTGCCGTGTCTCAGCAGAGCCGTGCTGGTGCTGCACGCCGAACCCTCCCCGTTATTCTCCTGGAGTAGGGGCTGTCCCAGCCACGCTCGCCCCCCCGTTCTCCTTTTGGAGCACGCATTAAATATTAATCCTTTTATGTAACTTCTCAGGGAGGTGGGCAGAGCTCTGCTCCCCGCGTGCACGCAGGAGCTGCCGTGCCAGGTGGAAGCACTGGCGCTGCGGGGCCGGACGAGAGCTGGGGCTCACCCGCCCGGGGTGCAACGGGATTACCGGGGGGTGTCCTTGAGTACCAGGGGCTGGACAGCCCCAGCTCGGTCTCTGGTGACCCCCAAGGGTTTATTCAGCGGGATGGGACAGCGATGGGGACCATGGGGCTGCTGAGCAGCAAGTCCCGAGATGCTGTGCCCCCCTGCCTGGTGACACGGCCGTCCCGGGACACGGACACGAAGCGCTGGGACACGGCTGCTGCAAACCGAGCTGCAGGAGCTTCTCTGGGCTGTGTTCTTGCCCCGGCACAGCGGGTGGCTTCGGGGAGGGCACGATGCCAGGGCCGGGCACGTGCCGCCGTGCCGCTGCCGCCACCGCGCGCAGCGAGGCGTTAACCGGCTCATTGTTCCGCTGCACTTGTAACCCGCACGCGCCTTAATTATTATTATTAGCAAATTACACCGCCCGGTGCGAGGGGCTCTGCGGGTGGGCGGCTTCTGATGGCCCCGCGGCTGCCTGGGGGAGGCTGAGCCCCTCGTGGGCAGCCCCAAGACCCCGGAGCGCTACCCGGGCAGGCAAGCGGGGTCCTGGGGGAGGGGAGGCGTTGGGAGGTGGGATGCCAACGGGTTGGGGGGATTACCTGTAGGCTGGGGAGGTGTTCACAGTGTGGGGGGGTGCTCATGGTCTGGGGAGATGCCTAAAGCTGGGGGGATGCCCAGGAACTGGGGGGGGGATGCCAATGGGATGGAGGGATGCCTATAGGCTGGGGGATGCCCACGGTCTGGGGGGATGCCCATGGGCTGGGGGGGGGGTGCCATGGGGCTGGGGGGGATATCAAGGGGCTGGGGGGATGTCAAGGGGCTGGGGGGATGCCCACAAGCTGGGGGGATGCTCATGAGCTGGGGGGATGCGCAAAGGCTGGGGGGGATGCCCTCGGTCTGGGGAGATGCTCATGGGCTGGGGGCAATGCTCCCGGTCTGGAGGGGATGCCCAGGGCCTGAGGGGGTGCCCACGGTCTGGGGGGGATGCCCAGGGCCTGGGGGGATGCCCACGGTCTGGGGCATACCCCTCGGCCGGCATCCCCCCGTCCCCACGCGTGGCACCGCGGCTTCCCCCACCTCCTCCCCCCGGCCCTGCCGAGCCCCGGCGGGCGGGGAGCGGGGGTCTCGGGGCGCCGGGAGGCGGCGGCAGAGCCGCACCGGAGCCATTTTGCGCCGCCGCCGCCTCCCGCTCTGCCTCCCGGGGAAAATCCATCGCCGCGTCTTGTGGCTGCGCCGCTCGGCGCTGCACTGCGGGGCCGTCGCCACTCGCATGCTGCCGCCCGCCGCGCTCCCACGCGTGGGGCACCGGCCCGGGCCGAGCCGTGCCCAGCCGTGCCCGAACGAGCTGCGGGGGGCCGCCGGGGAGCCGCCGGGCACCGGCACCGGCCCCGGTCCCGGCCGGAGGATGTAGGCACCGGGTAAGAACCGCGGGCGCGGCGCACGGCGGGGGGCAGCAGGCACCGGGGTGTGTGGGGGGATGCTCGGGGATGGTGCTTGGTTTTGGGGTATGGTCACCGGGGATGCTCATGGTCCTTCTGCTCCTCCCGGTCCTGCCCTGCTTCTCCCGGGGAAGCCGCGGTCGTCTGCCGCCCCCGCTGGGCGCTCCGTGCCCTCCCTGCCGGTCCACGGAGCTGCTCCACGCGGGATGGTTCCACGCGAGGTGCCCGGCCCCGCAGGGTCCCCGCTCGGCCCCACAGGGCTGGAGGGGATCTATGGGGTGCGGGGGGGGGGGGGGGGGGGGGGGGGGGGGCATTTGCTGGCACCGTGGCGAGGGCGGGGGGCACCCAACATCTCCCACCTCCCGGTGCCCCCTGGGCAGGGCAGGATTTGGCAGCGCCTCAGCGGGGCAACGCCGGCCATCCCCTGCTCGCCCCGCTGCAGAGGGCTCGGGGATGGGCTGGGCAGGCCCAGGGTCCCCCCAGCCCCGGGGTCTCCTTTCTCAGCTGCCCCTGGTGCTGTGGGGTGGGAGGGGTGTGGTGCGGGGTGATGGAGCCGGGTCCCAGCCGGGTGGGTGCCAGCAGATGCCGGGAGGTGCCGTGGGGTGCGAGCCGTGCCGTGGCTCTCACCACGCTCCCAGGCTTCGTGGTGCAAGCTGGCCCCAGCAAGGACGGGGAGATTTTAGGTGCACAGGGTCTGGGTGCCACGCTCTTCTCATCTCCTTCTTTCCCCTTGGATGATCGGATTTTGTTCCTCCACCCGGTGCCAATCCTGCAGAGTGAGTTGGCGCTGGGACCGCTCGTCGCTCTCCATCCCGTGACACCCCCCACGTCACCTCCCTGCCGGGGCCAAGCTCGAAGCCCCGAGCGTGCAGGAAGGGACGGAGCCAGGCACGGGCACCAGCAGGCCCCGCGGGAGCTTGGGCTGAGAGCAGGAGGCCTCCCTTGGTGTAAAAGGGGGCAGGATGCGGCCGGCAGCGCAGGTTCTCCTTTAGGAAATGGATGTCATTTCCTGTCCATCGCAGTCCCTCGCCTCCCTGCTCCGAGCATCCTCCCGCACACGTCCGCGGCGCCCAGCCCTCGAGGACACCCGGCCACGGGCAGCTCCGCGGCCTCGAGCGGGGGCACTGCTGCCAGGAGCCGGGCACGGCCGCGCTCGGAGGGCAGAGGAGGGAAAAAAATAGCCATCAAAGTGCGGAGCATTCCGGTTAGGGGGGTAGTGAGAGCACCGGCAAGGGGGAGGCACAGGCACGAGCTGCGTTTTGGGCTGCGTTACCCCACCGAGCCCTGGCAATGCTTGGAGGAGAGGGCAGGGGGGTGCCAGGCTGAGTGCACGGGGGATCCTGCTCTGCATCCCCATCGCCAGCTTGGGGCAGAGCCGTGCTGGGACCAGCAGGGCACGGAGCCCTGCAGGAGCTGCGTGGCCGGCAGCTGCGCTGCTGTGGGGTCCCCACGGCTCTGCCTGGCAGCGTGGGCAGGATCAGGCCCCGCGCTCGGGTTCAGTGCCCAGGTGCTGCGGTGGTGGCGGGGGCTCCAGCTCCAGGTTTTGCAGGCGCTCACGTCTCTCCCATCAGCTGAACTGAAACCCTGGATCCCACCGAGCCAGAAATTGGGATCTGGAGCCAAAGGTGACTCTTGGCCCTCGTTTCCATCATGGGCGAGGCCAAAATCTGGATGTGAGCGATGCGAAGAGCCTGGATCCGGCTCAGGGGCAGAATGCATGCCTTGTGCTCCTTCTGACCATAAAATTGGATTTCCCAAAATAGCCTGTTGAAGACCAAACCCCAACAGGGACCGAATGACAGGTCAACAGGGGTGTGGAAGCCCCACCACGATCCTGGCTGCCTGCTTCGAGACGTTGGCAGCGAGCAATAATAGTAATATACGGGGCCACTGCCTGGGAGAGCGCAGAGCCGGGGAGCTAAGAATAGCACCGAGCTGTGCTGGGGGCTGGGGGGGCCGGGGCACGGGGCCGGCGGTTGGATGGATCCCGGCGATGGGTGGCTGCCTGCATCCCTCGCACACCCCACGGCGCGGGCACGGCGAGGAAGGCAAGGGATGGGGACATGCAGAGCAGTGCCCGGCCTCGTGGACCTGCGTAGTGCCCATCAGCGTGGCCTTGGGGCTGTATGGAGGCAGCCATGGGGTGCTGAGGGGGCTCAGCCTCAGGGGGTCGGGCTGATCGCTGCCAGCTGCGGCGGCAGCACGTGGCAGCAGAGCCAGTGCCCGTCAGATTAAGGAGAATTAATTTGTGCTTTCCACCTTTCCGCAGGGCCGGGGGCGCTCCAGGCACCTGGTGTCCCCCACCCCACGAGCAGATGTGCTCCAGCCTCTCCTTGTGTCAGCACCTCTAAAACCTTCCCTAAACCCTAATTACATTTTTCACGTTTTCCCCCCACCCCCCACCGGCTCACTCCTCCCCAAATGCTGGAGTTGGAACGAGCCATGACATGGTTTCTAATCAGCTTCTGAATTCATATTTCTCTTGGCTCTCTTTGGAGGAGGCTTTTCAAAGCCTTTGTCTGATGCTGCCCGAGCAGAGAGCTGCTCTGCAGTTCTCCCTCGAAGCCTCGCTAGCAGCCGATGCCCGAGCAGCTCGGCGCTGCCCGCGGGAGCAGCCGGGAGACCCTACCCAAACAACGCGCTCTTCGTGGCAGGGAACTCGCGAGGCTGCACCAACGGCACCCGGGGCTGCTGCCAAGAGCAGCCGGGTGGGAGCCAAGGCAGCAGCCGAGGCAGCAGCCTGCCCACCACAACCCGGGGGCCGCAGCCCCCCTGGGGACCGCTGCCGGTGGTGCTGGGCTCCTGGCGAGCCCTGGGCGCTGCTGCGGGCGTCGTGCTGGCTCTGGCTCTGCGCTGCTCCCCGCACCCAGCTCTCGGCTGGGCACCCGGCCCCGCATGCCCGTCCTGGCTCAGCTCCTCTGCGGCCGGTGCATTGCTGCTTTTGGCTCCTGCTCTGGCACCCGAAGCTTGTCGGCAGTGAGTTGTGGCTCCGAGCGAAGCCAGGGGATGCAAACACAAATCCCAGCGCTGCCAAGCCCCAATTAATAACCTGTGAATCATGAGGCCACTGGAGGAGCAGATGTTTGCGGTGCGGGTGCCAGTGCTTGGCGTTTCACCCGGGGTCTGCCCGGCCTTAAGCGGCAGCTCGGGGAGCCGGGCAGGGTAGGGGCTGCGCTCCCCGCCTGGCCCCTCTCCTGGTGGGGCCAGGAGCCATTTGGGCTGGAATCAGCTGAAGTTTGTGGTGGGCAGAGCGGAGCTGGAGAACAGCCTGTCCGTGGGAGTGCGGGGGTGCCGCGTCGGAAAACTGAAAGGTACCGAATGCCGGCGCGATGCCTGGCGGGGGACCTGCTGCTGCCCCGGCCCCGCTGCTGCAGCTGTAGGGGGCTGTCGGGGCTCTGCTGGGGCTGGGGATCCCTCTGTTTGGGGACACGATGGGGAAACGCTGCGTGTCCTGGTTGTGGCAGTCCTCGCTGTGGTCGTGTGATGGTGGAGCAGGATGAGGCCCGGTGGTGGGGCTGCCTGATGCGCCCCAGGGTGCTGCCGGCATCGGCTCAGCGGGGCAGCGGGCAGGGCTCGGTGCTCCCCGGCTCGCTTCTGCTCCGAGCACCCTGGGTCCCCGAGGGGCTGGGGGAGAGGGGAGCCGGCCCCACTGTGTGTGTGGGTGGATTTGGGGAGCCGTGGGCGCGCAGTGGGGCCCGCGGGGGTGAGGACTGCGTGCAGGAGGAGCGGGGTAGCGCTGGGGCGTGCATGGGGGCGTACGGGAGGGGAAGGGGGGGGGGGCGCAGAGCGGTGCGGGAGCGGCTGCGTGGCCGCCCAGGTGCAGAGCGCTGCAGCAGCGGTGCCCGCGTGCCTTGTGCAGCCGTGCGTGCGCGCGGGGCCGCGTGTCCGTCCGTGCGCAGCCATGCACGGCGCGGGGGCGTGCGGGCGCTGCTCGGCGTGGGCAGCCCCTTCCCGGGGAGCGGGGGCGGCTGGAGCGCGTGGGGACGCGGGGGTGTGTCTCGAGAGCGGGGACGCCGGCTCCTCTGCTGCCACTCGCCGGCTTGGAAGGTGCCGGTGTTGGCCGGGAGCGTGGCCGCCGCGCTGCCTCGGGTGGCCGTGACCCTGGGGACGCCGCCGTGGCATGGGCAGCCCGTGGGGATTTGGCAGGGAGAGAGCAAACCTGGCCGCCGCCGCTCGAACGTCCTCCGGCTCCCAGCGGGCGTGGATGGGCGACTGCACGGATTAGGGGCTGGGGAAGGGTGAGTGGGGAGCAGGGAAGGAGAAAGGGGTGCCGGGTGGGGTGGGGGGGGGCTGAGCAGGACCCCCTCGGGGCTGTTCCCCGCACCCCTGTGGAGCCGGTCCTAACCCTTTCCTGGCCGAGCCCTCCTCGCTGGCAGCCACCTCCTCGTCTCGGTGTGCAGCGTATGGCTCCCGGCCAGCCCTCGCCCAGACAAGCCCCGGCGCAGCTTGGAGCTCGCCCGGCCGGGATGGGGAGCTCCCAGCCCAGCCCCGAGGTCTCTCCTCCCTTCCCCGCAGCCCCGAGCTGTGTGTGCTGGGGCCGGGGGCTGCACACACCGGGGCTGTGCGCGGTGGCAGCCGGTGCTGTGCCCGAGCTGAGCTCGCCCTTGGAGACGCACCGCGCTCACCCCTGTGGACCTGGTGGTCTCCGTGAGGGCATTCGGTTAGGATGCAGGTGAGTGCTCCCTGCTCCAGGACCCCTGCACTGTGACAGGTTGTGTCCCTGTGCTGAGTGGGGGCTGTCGTGGAGGGGCAGGAGGGAGCAGGGCTGTGCGCACGCTGGAGGTTCCGTCCTGTGCTCAGGGGTGCGGGGGGAGCGGTGGCCCAGCACCGGAGAGATCAGAGCCCAGGGCTTGGGGCTGCGAGAGCAGGGGCTGGGGAGCTGGGGGATCCTTCCCCAAACCCCACATGGGATGGGGTGGGTTGGGGTGGGCGTTTGTTTGCCCCCCCGTTGTGTTGTGAGGGGATTTTCCTGCTCCATGGCAGAGCAGTGAGCAGATTCCCGGTGTGGATGGCGTGAGCGTGCCGTGGTGGCACGGGGAGGGCAGGGCTGCGCCCCGGTGTGTGCGCCAGCGATGGGTCCCCCCTGGGGCCTGCTCCCAGCCCCTGCTGGAGCCGGGGAGCCCCAGGTCTGCCTGCCTGCCAGACGGCCCTGCTGCCGGGGAGCAGCACAGCCGGTGCCGACATCTGTGCTTCCAGCCCTGCCTGTCTCCTCGGCACGGGGCTGGTGGCAGCGCGGTTGGGGCGCTCAGGGCCCTCCATGCCTCCGTGTGGCTTTCCCCGGCCACCAAACCCCTGCGATGAACCGGCATCAGCAGTATGTGTTCCGGGAGGGGAAACTGAGGCAGCAGGGAGGGACGTGGCAGAACTCTCCCTTGATCCTCACCATCCTCAGGCGCGGTCCCACGCCTCGCCCCGGGTTGTTTTGTCTTGCCGAGCGCGCACCTCGTGATGCCAAGAGCCGGGGGGGAGGCGAGGGCGTCCTGGGACACAGCCTGCGGCAGCGCTGGCACCAGCTCCCACCCGTGTGCCTGGGGCTCTGGGGCTGCCTGGCTCCTCCTGCAGCTGCCTCCCAGCTCTGGGGCTGTGAGAGGGGCTGGCGGTGGGGCCATGGGGTGGTGTGGTGGTGGCCTTGGAGGTGGCTTGGTGGTTGCTTGGTGGTGGCTGTGGTGGTGGCCTGGTGGTGGCTTGGTGGTGGCCTGGTGGTGGCCAGAAGCTGCCCACGGTGCTGTGCATCCCAGCACCACCTGGCTGTGCTGGGTCCAGCTGCTCCAACCACTGCTCCATCTCCATGTGGCCAACCTGTGTCCTGTCCCTATGTCCCCTCGGTCCCTCCTGAGGATGCAGATGGGTGCGCTGAGGTTTAGGAGCCCCCCGTCTCCTTGGGGACGTCCCAGCCCTCACATCCCAGCCTGCCACTGGCCTTTGATGTGCAGCAGCTCCAGACAGGCTGGCAGGACGAGCAGCCAACCCGCCGATGTGCCTGACACCCCACACCCTGCCCTGCTGCCGGCACTGCTAATTACCCCGCCGGGCAGGTAATTACCCCACTGGGCAGGTTGGATGGGGCCGGGGCGCGGGTCGGGCTGGAAAGTGACGACGCAGGCCACCTGGGGACACATGCCACCCAAAGCTCCCTCAACTCCTCAGGGTTTTAGGGAGGCTGGAGGGGTGCTGGGGGCTCTGCCCGGTGCCTGCCCCCCCAGGTGGGTGCACAGCAGCCGATGCAGGGCGCTGGGGGCTGCACCGCAGGCTGGGGAGCTGGGACCCCCCGGAGCCACGTCCCCATCGCCCGGTGACGGTGTCAGCGCTCCCGGCACAAAATGTCAACCCATGCAAATGAGGCTGCGGGAGCGGCTGATTGAAGGGCCCTGCCCCGCCTCGGAGTTGCAATCAAATATGCAAATGGCTCCCAGGGAGGCTAGCGAAGGCTATTAATAGCGGGGGACGAGGCTGCAAGGAAGCACGGTGTTCCTGGGGTAGGGGAGGATAGGGGCTGTGCTGCCTCTGCTCACCCCTCTGCCCTGCCTGGGGCACCTGGTGGCACCTGCCACCCATGTCCCAGGAGGGGTGGCACGAGGTCCCTGCGTCCCCATGGGCACCAGTACCACCAGTACTGGCTGGCACCAGTATGGCTGTGGCCCTTTTTAGGGCGGGTGCCTGCCCTCCTGCCCAGACGGCGCACGTTTCCACGCCGAACAGTGGGAAACCCAGCGGGGAAATCCCAATTCCTGGAAGCACAGGGCTGAGATTTTACCCAGAGAGAGCCTGACCCGAGCTGAGAGGCAGTCAGATGCCCGGAGGGGACCGGTGCGAGCCCTCGGGGGAATTTGCTGTGAGTGGTTCGTGAGCAGGCAGCCCCTAAAGCGGGGGGAGCTCGGGTGAGGGCAGGCATCCCAGTACGGTGTAGGATGGAGCGCCTGCAGCCTGGCCCCACGCTTGGGTGCCTGGGGGATTTGGGGGCATCTCCCCTCTGCTCTCCTCTTGCCCCCTCTCTCCTGCTGTCCTCCTGTCCCCGGTGAGGGCTGTCACCCTCTGGGACCCTGCCTCAGCCCCCTGCCCTCTCTGGCACCTGCCTTGTTCCAGGAGCCAGGAAAGCGCCTGCCCTTTGTAGAAAACTGTGGCGGTAAGGCTGGAGACAACAGTAACTAATTATTCAAAATCTGAACCTGGAATAATTAGCCCAATTAACAGTCTCAGGTGATGTTCTCTTCCAGCTGATAACGGCCTGAGGAAGGAGGAAATTAATTAACCCATCAGCCTGACGTTTGTAGGTCACCGTGCCCTCTGGATGGCAGCGGGGGCCTTTTGGGGTGCCCACCCTGCCGGGCCCGAGGCTCCCCAGCCCCTGCGTCTCTGGGGTCTGGGTGGGGGGGCTGTGGGGGAGATTGGCTTGGGGTGGGCGCATGGAGAGGGTGCCGTGACCCGAGGCCGGGGTGATGGGCTCGGCGTCCCCCGGGAACGTCACCGGCGCGGGTTCGTTAGCGAGGCGGAAGCTGTAGGCCTTTAAGGTTGCTGTGGAAACGGCGGTGTTCGGTACGGCGAGGAGCCTGCTGCCTCCCAGGCTGCCCCCCCTCAGCTACGGGGAGGGGACCCCCGCCCGGACACGCTGAGCCCCCTCTGCCCGGGGGTCCCCGTCCGGAGAGGGGCACGGCAGGGGGGTGACGGCACGGCCGTGGCATGGTGCTGAGCTCCTGCAGGCTGGGCCCCATCCCCAGCTGCTCCAGCACGGCCCCCCCCAGACCCCCGGCTTGCCTTTGGTGTGTGGTGGGGGAACCCACAGCCACCCCACGGCCACCCCACAGCCCTGGCACGCGTGGCCCTGCCCTGTTCCTACCTGCCCCATAACCCGGACCCGCTGGGGCGCATGGGGCCAGCAGCAGCCGCCCCCCCGGCACCCCCCCCCCCCGGCATCCCTGTCCTCACACCTCCACCGGCACATGGTGCGTAGCGTGGCCTCGGTGCCCCTCTGAGATTTTGGAGGTATTTAATGAGGTAAATGGTATAAAAAGCACCGTTTGTCCTAAATGCCCATCCCTGCGTGAAGGTGCTGCGGCGCAGCCCGGGCCCACCCGGCGAGCTGGCGCAGGGGGTGGGTGCCCCCGGGGGCTGTGGGGTCCGGGTGCTGCACCCCAAGAGGAGGAAGAGGTGGGGGAAATGTTATTTTTCGTTGCATTTTCAATCATTTTCCTCCCCCTCCCCAAGTTTACAGCTCACCTCAGCAGCGCATGGGCCTCCAATCTCATTAAATCAGGCAAATTGTAGCATCTGATATTTTATGGAGATTAAGGTGTGCACCCAGACTCTATAATTATCGGCAAAGATGTATTTACAATACCTTGTTGCCAGTAAACAAAAAATAACTTCAGATCAAAGCACTTTTAGAGGGAAATGAATCTGCCCGCGGAGCCCCGGCGTGATCGGCGGGGAGAGGAGCAGAGGAGCGCAGGATCGGGGAGACGGGGGCGCACGGGGTGGCTTGGGGACGGCCCTGGTCCCACCTGGCTGCTGTGGATCCTAAACCTCAAGGGGTTGAGATGTGGCCGGCCGCCTGCTGGGCCTGCTCGCCCTCGCCCAGGGGGTGCCCGCCCAGGGGGTGCCCTACGGCCGTGGCTCTGCCAGGGCAGAGGATTTACACCCTGGCTTTCTCCCCAGCCCCGGCTGGCAAGGGGCCGGCGTTTATCGATGCAGCCCCCGGAGCAGCCGGGTGGTGCCGTGCCCCGCGATTTTTCAGCGTGCTGGGAGCGCTGCGGATTACCGGTGAGGTGACACTGTTTTATCGCTGCCTCAAGTGGATTTATCCGCGCGGCAGGGCCTGGGCTCGCCGCCCGTGTAAATCACCGCAGTGCCTCCGACACGGCTCCGAGGGCTGTTCGGTCCCTGCTCAGCCACACTTCTCATGGCTGTGCCATGGGGTGGCTTTGGGGTCCCCGTTCCCCATGGGGCCCCTGTTGCAGCCGGGTGGTGGGCACGGCCATCCCTTCCCTCCCTGCCTCGCTCTCCTGCCCGCCGAAACGCTAATAAAATGGTGATAATGCCGCAGACGTCCTCTGGAAAGGGCTTTGAGACAGATGAAAAGCCCTACTTAAGAGTGAGGCCATTATTATTAATAACTTGGAGCGAGGCTGTAAATTCAGCCAACACAGCTATTATGGGAAACCAACCCGCTCCCGCACCGGCCCGGCGCATCAAAGGCTGCCCGGGCGCGGGATGGGGACAGGCGAGCAAGGGCTGGGGGGCACCTGCAGCTCTCAGGGTGGGGGAAATGTAGGGGAGAAGGATAAAAACCATGGGCAGGCTCCAGCAGGGCACTCCGGGATGGTTCCCTTGGTTTATGGGAAGCGCGTGGGTGTGAGCGAGGGACCTGGTGTGAGGCAGGGTTGGTACCTGGGTCACCCACGGCAGAGCTGGGGTGACCTTGGGGACGATGCTTTGTGTGCGAGGCATCTTCCCCCCCAGGAAGGGACGTGGCTGGGGATGGCAACAGGGCTGGGACCTCAGGACAGGGGTGTGCAGGCAGCGAGATCCCACCACAACCTTCCCCGTGCTGCCTGCCCATCTGAGGAGCATCGGGGCCCTTTTACACGTTAGCAAAAGCTACATTACAAATAACCCCAAGAGGTTCCTCGTGTGGTGCCCGCAGCCGTCAGCGAGGTCAGAGGGAGGCATGGAGCCACTGTGGCTCCCTCCCTGTCAGGATAATTTTACATCTCTAATTTCCACCCGGAGAGTGGCACAGCCGGGGCACCGTGAGAGCCCAGCAGGGTCCACAGCGGGTGCTGACCCCTGGCTGGGGCACTGGGGTCGGGGCATGGGGTGCCATGGGGCGCAGGGTGCCGGGGCCGTGCCACTCGCACAGGGCTGAGGCCATGGCCATGGGCTCGTGGCGCTGCCTGCGCCCTGCTCGGGAGCTTCTGCGGGGGACCGAGCTTTGATATAAATATCTTTTTGCTCAGCACACGACCTACTTTCCAGACAATGCCATTAGCCTCCCGACTCCCTCATTCATCTTGTGCCGTCCTCCCCCTGCCCGCCCCGCGGCAGGACCTGTGCCGGTGCTGTGCACCCGAGGAGAGGTGAGGCAGGATGGGTCCCGGCTGGGTGGCACCGTGGGGACCCTTGCAGCACTGTCCCCAGGGCAGGAGGGGGGCAGGTCCCCTTTGGGGCTTTTCCATCCCATCCCAGAGGGTGCTCAGCTCTGGTTGTCCCTTCCTGCTGTCCCCAGCCCATCAGCCTGTGCTCCTGTGGCAAAGCAGGAGGCAGCCAAGTGTTGCCTCCAGGGTGGGAAGCGGGTGCCAGGGACCCTCCTGAGCACCCCCAGAATATTCCTGGCACTGGGGCCATGCATGGATGGCACTGGGGACGATCCTCAGGGATCCCCAGGCTGTGCCGTGCAGTCAGCAAGTGGCTGCTGGGATAAGGGGCAGGCTGGGGCAGGGGGTGCCTGGCCCCACCAGCACAGGGCTGCCCGCCCCCCCGGCTGCCGGTGATGTTGGTTTTCTCCTGAGCACTGGAGCCAAGTCCCCAGGAGGCCGGGAGGCCCCACACCTGCTGCCTGCGCCCCTCCGTGTGCTGCTGGGGCTGAGCCCTGGCTCGTCCCCTGCAGCTAAAATTAAATATTCAATTTGTATTGCTGGTAAATCCTGTAAATCTCTTTTATCTCTAAGCTCTTGTAGCAGGAATATCAGGGGTGTAATCTCCGCAGGGGCCCGTCCTGCTGCCCTTTGCAGCTCCCTGTCTTGGGCCACGCTCCCCTTCCCCTGTGGCTCCCGTGGGATGTTTGGGGGGCAGGTGGGGAGCAGGAAATGGGATGCCTTTAGCAGAGCACCCATGGCACTGCCCAGCTCGGGGACAAGGGGCTGTGCCACCCCTGTGCCCCGTGTGATGGGGACACTGGTGCCAACGTGGTCCCAGCAGTGTCCCCCATCCCCGCCGTGCCCCTGCCCTTGCATCCCCCCCACCCGCACGCTCTGCCCCCACGCTGGGCCCACGCCGAGAGCACCGTGCAGAATTATGTAGTTAAATATTTAGCTTTTCATCAGCTTTGCAAATTAAGCCCATCGATTAAAGCAGCAGTTTGGGCCCTCCACTGGCGAGCTCTGCTCGATGGGCTCCCGGCGCCTGTCCCAGCCCTTGGCCCCGGGGAGGGGGCTGCAGCCTGGCAGGGGGGCTCGGTGGCTTGGGGCATCCCTCCTGGTGGGGACCTCGGGCTCTGCCACGGCACCGTGCCCAGAGCCTGCTTGCTCGAAGGCGGCCTGCTGCAGGGAGAGCTGCAGAACGGGGCTGGTGCTGCGAAGGAAACTGGTTTTACTGGGCGGCATCTGAGGTCGGGACAGGGGGTGGCACGTGGGGGGGAATTCAGGGTGCAGAGCAGCACTCCTGGCCCATCAGAGCCTTTCGGCACAGCCGCGTGCCCTGAGCTCGCGAAAGCAGCTTTGAAACGATCCCCAGCTTAAGTCATTACACCGCGGGGCCGGGGAGCTAAGTGGCTTTTGGAGCAGACGCAGCACTTCAGCACTTCCCCGTGTCGGGAACGCAGCGGGCTGCGGTGGGGATGTGGAGGGTGAAATGGAAACGCTGAGGGCTGCGGGTGGGGACGGGGGGTTCATCCAGCACTGCTGCAAGCTCGGGGGCTGTGGCACAGCTGGCAGCAGCCGTGGGGTCCCTGCTGGGGCTGCCACATCCCGGGTGCCTGCAAAGCGTTCATGAGGCATGGACTTCCAGAGGTGCTGTTGGCTCTCCAACCCGCTGGGACCCCAGTGTCACCTACGCCAAGCTGCCAGGGGGGCAGCGGGGCAACGTGCTGGCTGCTGCTGCCCCAGGCAGCGTGGGCAGATGCTGGGTGTGCGTGCGAGGGGAGCTGCCCGTGGGCATCACCGGCGATGGGCACGCGTCGGAGCACACTGAGCCCCACGCCAGCTGCTCAGCGGTGACACCAGAGGGCGGTGGCAGCCCCCGTGGGGACACAAATCCTGCTGCCACACAGTGCTCGGGCAGCGGTGGCGGGGAGGCTGAGGAAGGGGTGAGCTGGGGGGACGCCGGCACGCACCGCTTTGCTGCCCAGGTGCATTTCCTTCCCAGCTGCCCCTGTCCTAATTATTCACTCATCCCTAATTACTCGCTCCTCCCAGCACCCTGAGGCCACTGGTGCTGGTGCTGTGAATTAATCCATCTCTGAGCTTCCCTGACTGCCCGATCGGGGAGCAGGAGGTGGCCCCGTGGCCCTGCCCACCCCTTCCCCGTGCCCACTGCAGGATGCTCACACCAGCCCCTTCCTCCTGCCCCTTTCTTTCCCACCCGATTTCTTCCCGGGCTCTGGCTGCCAGCCCCATCCCTTCCCATTTGTGAAGGGTTTTGCCGCCTGTGAAGCAGCTCTTCCACGCGCTGGGGCTCCACGGGGACGGGGTGTTGGGGTCCCCTCTCCACGGGCTTTGCCTCTGCATCACCGGGATGCTCCAGCTCGGGACAGAGCCTGGCTGCTGCCCCCGGGGATTGGCTCCAGCACTGGCACAAGGCTGTGGCAGCAGCGGGGGCCCCGGGCCCTGCTCCCCCCCGCACCGGCGGCAGCAGCAGCCGGAGGCAGTGGCGCTGCGGCAGGGAGTCCCGGTGCTGGCGGCCGTGCGGGATCCCCAGCAGCTGGGGCATGGTGTGGCAGTATTTCCTCGCTCTGCTCGAGGAGTAATTGCTCAGATGGGGACTTGGGGCAACTCCCATCCCTCTCCCGGCATGGTAATGAGTCAAGAAGACTCAAAGACAAATGGCTCATTAAGAAGCAGTGCTGCATTGCAGGATTTTTCATCCCACCAACCGCTGCATCAGCAGAGGCAGTACCTCTCGCGCGCTCGCTCTCCCCAGCTCTGGGAGAAGGAGCTGTCAGGCAGCCGGTGCCGGTGCCAAAATTAATCATGTGCTTAATAAACTACTCCCATCAAACAACCTGTCCTCGGAGTCCCCTCGTGCGGAGCGGGGCAGATGGGAAGAGCGACGCTCAGTGCCCTTCCCCGGGGACAGCGGGGTCTTGCAGTCCCCAGCTGGGGTCACCCCAGCAGTGCTGAGCCCTGCTGGGTCCTGCTCGTGGCCCTGCACGGGGCCAGAGCAGCTCCTGCGATTAATGGCATCAGTGAAGGGGAATAATTCAGGCTCTGCTGCCTGCAGCTGGGCTGGGGCTGCACGAAGGCAGCGGGAGCTGGCTCAGGGTGTCCGGCCGTGGTGCTCTCAGCCCTGCTGCCCTGGCCCCTCTCAGCATGCTCGGTGACTCTCTCACATTTGGAATTTTTCAGCTGGCATTTGTCCTTCATGACTTTTTAAAAAATATCCTCATCCCTTATTTATTCTAAGCTGTATCTGCTTGGTTTCTGCCCCTTGTTTCTGCTTGGTTTCTTCCCAGGCAGGGCCCGTCTCAGCCCTCTATTTCTGTTTCGTTGCCCGTAACTGCCTTTGATTTCCTGAGCACACCGAGCACGCTGGCTGTGATCTTCGCATCCTGCTCGCTTGGTGTCCCAGTTTGCCTTCTCCTGGGGCTCCTTCGGCTGCCTGTCCGAGGGCCTGGCGGGGCAGCACGTGGGCTGGGTCCCGTCCCTCTGTGCTAGCGCTGCTGGAAGCAGAGGGCTGTGCGCTGCTCCGCGCCCTGCTCAGGGCGAAGCCGCCTTTGTTCTCCCTGAATTCTCTGCTCCCGGCTGAGCTCGGTGCCGCGGCGTTCGGCTGCTCCGGAGCTCCTGACCTACCTTCCCCGCTCACGGCTGTGCTCCATCCGTGCCTGCTGCATCATAAATATTGCACGGGAACGCGCGCTCGGAGCGCTGCCGCTGGCACGGTGCTGGGCACGGCACCCACGGCATCCTCTGCGCAAACGGGGCTGAGGCTGGGCTCATGGGGGGCCAGGGGGTCCTGGGGAGAGGGACCCCGGGAGGGGTCAGGATGGGGGGGCAGCAGCAGGGATCACTTTGGGAAGGGGATGATCCCGTAGCTGCCTCCAGGGGAGCATGGTGCTTCCGCTGATCCTCCCCGTGGCTTTGGGGAGGTTCCCCCAGACCCTGGTGGGCTCCATCCAGCGAGCTCACAGCCAAACTGGGGGCTGCCCTCACCCTTCCCTGTAAAGTAATTACTTACGGGAATGACAAAGTTCAGACTAATTACACTATCTCTTTCCTGCCTGACACAACTAATGAAATATCCATGAGCTGCTTTCAGCTAATTCAACTTTTAAGAAAATAATTACTCGACGCAGAATTATGTACTAAATTAGGTGATTCCTTTACTAAGCACCCTTTTTTTTCAGGCTGAGTAAATTTTACTAATACAGCCTAATAATATAACAGAGTAATTAGTAATAAAATAAAATGTTTGCTCTCTACAATCCTTCTCGCTTACAACTAGTTGGGAAAAAGTAAATAGATTAAAAGCACGGTGGAACCGACCTGGCGGTATTCCGTATTTATTTTCATCCAGCGACTGTAGATCAAATTTGCTCAGCTCCTAAGTGGGAAGACCATAGTTTTTTGTTTTTTTTTTTCAGACTCCAGCTCGCACGCGGTGCCGGGAGCTCTAGCTGCGTGTTTGTTCTCTCTTGCTTTCATCACGAGCCATAAAGATCCCCAGCAGGAACCGCGCTGCCAAACTTGTCGCTAATTTGCAAAGCAGAATGGACCGGGCTCGCGCCATCCTCGCCAGGCGAGCGGCTGTAAAAAATCACTTTGCTCGCGCTGGAAAGCCGAGGTGGCAGGAGGAGCCTTTGTGGAGCATATGGCCGGATCCAGAGCAAATCAAAGTCAACGGCGAGGCAGCCGCTGGGCCGGCTCCGGCGCCCGCTGGCAGGGAATTGCATAAGAGGATGTGGCTGGGGATGGTTTTGGGGCGTAGCCGGGCAAAACACGTGCGGGGTTGCGCTGGCCATGGGACTGCCTCGGTCAGAGGAGGGAAGGAGGCACTGCTAAAAATCCCTGAGGATTTGGGTCAGGCTCTTTTTTGGGGGGGACAACCGCTCTCGCTCTTCCTCCCTGTGCTTCATCTCCCTGCAGACCTTGGTGCCCCCGGGACACGCTGCGTGGAGGAGCCAGCGGCCGGGCCATGAGGACAGCATCCCCCTGAGCGCCGGGCGGTGAGTGCACAGCCGGGTCCTGCCTCTCCGGGTGTGACCTGGAAACCTTGCAAAGCCTCATTTTGCGCTGCAATGCTTTGCCAGACCCAGGTGTTGCAGCGGGGTTTGCAATCCTTTTTGCTCCCCACTGCGTGCCCAGGGGTGGGACCGGGGTGTCGGGGGGGTGCCAGGGGTCTGGGCTCCGTGGGGGCTGCACCAGGTACCTGCTCCCGAGGCTGAGATCTCCCCAGGCGGTGTAAGGAAGCAGAGTCGCCTCTACTAAGGGCCCCTGTGGGAAGTGAAGTGGGGAGCTGAATTTGGGTGAGCCCTGCAGCACCCCGGGGGTTACGAGCCCCCCGACCCTGGGGTGGGCAGGAAAGCTGCAGAAGCAAAAGTTGGGAGGAAGTTGGCAGCGAGGGAATTGCTGCTGGGAGTTTCTCTGGGCTTTGGATGCAATAAAGGCAAGAAGTGAGTTATTTGTAATGGTAATTATGCTCTTCCAGTTTATCCTAGCACATAATTGTGTGGGTGGTAGGTTCCCAGTGGTGGTAATTACCCTGGTGTTAAATGGCACCAAATTCAGCTGGTGCTGGGTTTTCTCCCCCATTTTGAGTCTGTGATTCTGTGGGGCGTGGGGGGACAGGAGTGCTCCCACGGGTCCCTGCATGGGACCTTCAACCACGCTGCCCATGCAGAGTCCCCCAGGAGCGCTCCCGTCCCCATCCCGCTGCCAGCAGCTGTGGGGGAGCCGCGGCGCTGCCTCGCCGGAGCGCTGGCTTTGTTTAATTCCTCCCATTCCCGAGCACAAAAGCCCGCCCGGCTCCTAATAACGGGCTGCTCGGCTGTTGTGACTCCTTCTTCCTGATGTGGTGGCAATATTTGGATCAGCTGAGCACTTCCCTCCGTGAGCATGAGATGATAGCTCAGCCCGCGGAGGCAGAGCTGGGGCTGGGAGGGAGCCTGTGGTCACCACCCATCTCCATCCATCCATCCATCCGTCTGTCTGTCTGTCTGTCTGTCCATCCATCCACCCGTCCTGCTGCTGACTGCCTGTGTCACCGCAGCTCCCCCCGGGAGGGCAGAGGCACTTTTTCTTTTTTCTTTTTTTCTTTTTTTTTTTTTTTTGTAGCAGGCTTCAGCTTCCTTCGTCTTAAGAGGCAGCAATTAGCCAGCCTCGTTAGAGCAGGAGCGGGATTACGAGGGCGGGAGGGAGACGAGCGGGACTGAGCAATCCAGCCTTGAAGCTGGGAAGAAAGGCGAGGGGAGAGGCTTGCTGGAGGGGGGGGGGGGGGGGGGGGCACGCTCCCCAGCAGCTGCCAATGCTGGCAGCTCCACCAGACCATGCTGTGCTTGGAGGCGTCAAGTCCTCTCCGCTCCCAGAGCTCTCCCTCTCCGTCCCTGTACATCCCTGGCCATGCTGGGGGCCCCTTATCCAACCCACCCCCCCCAGCTCCCCATCCAACAGCTCCGTTCCCATGCCCTACCTGGGCTGGCTGTGGCCCCCAGGGCTGTGTGTCCCCACTGTGTCCCCTGGGGGCTGTCCCCGGACATGGCACCGTGGCCAGGGGCTGATCCAGCTCGGCGAGAAGCCACCTTGCTTGATTCTGATCCCCGAGACAAGGTGCCCGAGTCACCCTCGCTAAATATGATAACAAGCATTAATTGATGGCTGTTAATTAGCCAAGCTACACTGGAGAATAAGCACTTTCCTCATTTATAGTCGTGCCCAAGGCAGGGCCTTGGAGGGGCTGTAGGAAGACAAATCCCCCTTGGGTGCGTATGGGGCTGGGCATCCCCGTGCTGCAGCTGGGGACATGGTGGGGACAGAGCCAGCCCAGAGCCACCAGGCAGAGGCACTTCTGTTGGAGGGGGGCTGATGCGATGCTCTTGCATTTGCTTAAGGAAATGGTTAAACAAGAGCGACACGAGCGTGGTGGTGCTGCCCGGGCACGTGGTGGCAGAGGATGGAGGCACTGGGGGACCGCGAGGTGCCGAGGGAGCTGCTGTCAATGCGGGGTGGCGGCGGCGCTCAGGCAGCACGGCGGCTGGGTGGGAGGACGGGCTGGATGGAGATGTCAGCGCCGCGGCAGCCCCCCCGGTCCCGCTCCCCGCTCCAGCTCATTAGCGGCTCTGTGAATCGCGACGGCTGGAAAACTCAGCCAGAACCGTTTTCCTAATGGAAAAACACTTCATAATATTTGGTGTCGGGGAAGAAAACAAGTTTCTGATGATGTCGAAATGTCCTCCCTCACCGTCTGCAAGCTATCTGCTTTGAATGCTTCGTAGCTGGCTGCTGCTTCTCCTTAGAAATCCCCACGTTTCGGCATCCACCCGGGCAGCCAAGCGAGGGGCAGCCCCGCAGCCCCGCGTGTGCTTGGCACCGCTGCCTGCCCATGCCCTGGGCTGGCCGGGTCCCCAGCACCCCAGGTGGGGTTTCAGGGGCTCAGCCAGGGCCAGATCCTGCCCCAGGAGCTTCCTGCCCCCTCATTTTTTTCACACAGCGCAGCCCAAATATTTTCCCTATGTAGGAACTGGGGTTTGGGGTGGCGGAGGGGAGTGTGACGGTTTGCCCGTGCCTGTCCCCGCAGGTGAGCCCGCAGGGAAAACCCTGCAGGATGCCGAGGCTACGGGGCGGGTGCTGACACCATGAAGGGCTACCATGGGGAGCGTAGCCAGGCACAGCACTCCTCCGGCCACCGCTGCCGCTGCATCCCAGAGGACTGCGAGCATCCCGCGGACTACGTCGCGCACGGCCCCGAGGGCCGGCAGCCGTACCTCCTCAGCCCCAGCGAGCCGTGTTCCCTGGAGCATCCCTTCTGCCCGGCGCGGAGCCCCGGCGCGGCCGGCGAGTGCCCGGGTGGTGCCCTGAGCGAGCCGCCCTCCGGCAGCGCCAGCAGCACCTTCCCGAGGATGCACCACGCGCAGCAGCAGCCCTACGACTCCTGCGACGAATGCATGGCGACCGCCCACCCCGCCAGCAAGATCAACCGCCTGCCGCCGACGCTGCTGGACCAGTTCGAGAAGCAGCTGCCGCTGCACCACGACGGCTTCCACACGCTGCAGTACCCGCGGGCCGGCGGCGCCGAGCCGCGCAGCGAGAGCCCCAGCCGCATCCGCCACCTCGTCCACTCCGTCCAGAAGCTCTTCGCCAAGTCGCACTCCCTGGAGGCGCCGGCCAAGCGGGACTACAACGGCACCAAGATGGACGGCCGCGGGGACGGCTACCACCACCACCACCACCACCACCACCACCACCACCACCACCACCAGTCCCGCCACGGCAAGCGCAGCAAGAGCAAGGACCGCAAGGTGGACTCCCGGCACCGGTCCAAGATGATGGGCTGGTGGAGCTCCGACGACAACCTGGACAGCGACAGCAGCTACATGGTGTCCGGCCGGCACGCCGTGGACCAGGGCACCCAGTACTGTGTGGACGCTCCCGAAAGTGCCTTCAGAGACTTGACCTTGAAGAGTCTAAAGAGCGGTGGGGAAGGAAAATGCCTGGCCTGTGCCGGCATGTCCATGTCTCTGGATGGCCAGACACTCAAGAGGAGTGCCTGGCACACCATGACTGTCAGCCAAGCCCGCGAAGCCTACCCCAGCGCCGGCGGCACAGAGAAAACCTTGATGCTTCAGGAGGCAAAGGCCAAAGACAGAGCCTACCAGTACCTGCAGGTGAGGGGGCCGGGCAGGGCTGCCCATGGGACCACGGCCGGCGATGCTGTGGGACGAGCTGGGGCTGGGTCCCTCCATCCAAGCCAGCCCTGGCGGTGTGGGGGCTGTGCAATGCCAGCTCCACTCCCTGTCCCCAGCACAGCCCCCTCCTGTGCTGCTGCTGTTGTCTTCTCTCCTTGTGGGTCTCCTTGCAGCAGCACAAAGTCCCTCTGCGGTCCCTTGCCCCGTAGCCCTGTGGGCTGGGGTCGAAGCAGCGCTGCCTGCACAGGATCCTCGCAGCCCTGTGCCCTCTCCCTCATCTGGGCTTTTATCCCTCTAGTGCCTGGCCCCGTGCCACCGCCTGGCCCGTCACATCACCAGGCTCCCTTCTAGGTCACCCCCCTTCCAATTAAAAGCTAATTAACTCTTCGCTCCCTTTCCCGGGGGAAGGAGACAGTGAGTGGCAATCCGAGGGCGGGCGGCAGCGGGGGGATCAGGGCAGGGTGCCGGCCCCATCGCCCTCCCCGCGTGGCCCAGGGACACCATCCTGCCACCGCAGCCTGGTAAGGACCCCGTGGTGCCGGCGGCACGGCCACCAGCTGGCTGGCTGCGCTGGCATGGGTGGGATCTGGCCCAGCTGCGCCTGCTGGGGGGGCAGCGAGGTGGGAGTGGGTTTTGGGAAACAACACCACATGGGGCAAGCAGGGAACGCAGCCGGGGCTGCCAGGAAGGAGCAGGCCTCTGGGATTTGGGGCAGGGAGGGTGCTGCCGCATGCACCCTGGGTTTGGGCTGGGCGCGCACGCTGGGCTCGTGGCACCACGCGTGCCCACGCTCACCTCCTGCCCCAGGTGCCGCAGGATGAGTGGAGCGGGTACCCGGCGGTGGGCAAGGACGGGGAGATCCCCTGCCGGCGGATGCGCAGCGGCAGCTACATCAAGGCCATGGGCGACGAGGACAGCGCCGACTCGGACGCCAGCGCCAAAATATCGCCCCGGGCGGCCACGCGGCGGGACAGCTACCGCCGCTCCTCCAGCGCCGACCAGGCCAGGAGCAAGTAAGGGCTGGTGCCAGGCTCTGGGGAGGGATCCTGGGCTGCAGCCACGTGCGAAGGCTGGGAGAAGAGGTGACACTGCAAGATGGCTGCGACCTGCCCAGATCCAGGGGGAAAACGGGCTTGGTCCTTGTCCCTGTCCCTGCTGCCCATTGCGTGGAATTGCCCCTCTCCCGATGGCTCTGTACCAGTGGGGGCCCGGGGTGGATTTTTGGGGTGGTGAGGATGCCCTGCTGGAGACCCCCCCATCTTTGCAAGGCTCTGGCTGCCAGGAGTGCTCGCTGCAGCTTCTTGCTGCGTGCATGGGTGCAGAGCTGCAGCGGGGACCTTGCATGTGCTGCTGCCACCGCTTGTGCCCAGAGCCCACAGCCACGCACAACGACACCGTGCCAGGGGCAGCTCCGCCTCGGGGGTCTGCCACGGGGACCCCACTCTGAGCATCTCTGTGCCAAGCCCAGGCAGAGAGCAAAGCGCCAGGCAGCAGTGGTGCAGCACAACGATTTTGGAGACCTGCCTCCAGCCTTGACCTCTGGCAGGTGCCAGGAAGCCCCTGGCCCTGCTGGGAGGTTGGGGAGGTGAGAAGGGGTCTTCACAAGAGCTCAGGGGGCAAGTGGTGGCCTGCGGGAGCATTGCTGCGGCTGCATTTCCAAATGCTCGGCTGGAATGTGTTGCTTTTGGTGCGATCCCTTCTATTCCCACTGTCTCTCATTAGGTTTGCAAGTAGGCACTATTCTGATTCATATATCTGTAACTGTCCCAGCTGCGGCACACCACCTCGAATGCTCCCTCGGGGACAGGGCTACGGGCGCTCCTTCACCACCGGCCAGGTAGGGCCCCCTGTCCCGGCTGGGACATGTCCCCAGGGTGGGGACTGAGGGCAGATGCTGCAGATGCTCCCCTGAGCATCTCCCGCCCCGCTGGGCTCCGTCCCCCACTCGCCACCCCAAGCATCACCCACCGCTCTCCCCAGATCAACGACGAGCTCAACCACCAGTTCGAGGCCGTGTGCGAGTCCGTTTTCGGCGAGGTGGAGTCGCAGGCGGTGGAGGCGCTGGATCTGCCCGGCTGCTTCCGCATGCGGAGCCACAGCTACCTGCGGGCCATCCAGGCGGGCTGCTCCCAGGACGACGACTGCCTCTCGCTCTTCTCCATGTCGGCCCCCCCGGGGCCGCCCATCACCAGCAGTATCCTGAAGCCCAGCACCTGTGAGTCCCGGGGGTGGCAGGGCATCGGCAGCGCGAGGGTCCCCGTGCCTCCTCTCCCCACCTGCTCTCCCAGGGCTGCTGCCCCCCTCCTGTCCCCAGTCCTGTGCAGCCCCCGGCAGGGGGTACGAGCATCCTGCTCATGGCTCAGCCCCTCGTTTGGGGTCTGCCGTGTGTCCCCAGCATCCATTTTCTGTCCTTCCCCTTGCTTCTTTCCCCCTTCTTTCTGCATGCTGCGGCAATTTATCCAGCACGGGTCGGGGCAGGTTCCTGTCCCTTTTTGGGGATAAGATGGCCAAACGGCCACTTGGGGTCCTGCCGGGCTAGCCCGAGCTGGTGTCTGTGGCCCCGCTGGTCTGCGCCAGCCGAGGTGCAAACCCAGCCGGGCGGTGGGCCCTTCGTTGCGGGAGGAGGTGGGCACCGCTCCCCGGGGCCCTCGCTCGCGGTAGGAAATGAGAAAGTGTCTGTGTTTTCACGCGCCTTTTCATCCTGCGCCTCTCCCACAACAGCTTTCAGTTACAGAAAAGCTCCACCTCCCATCCCTCCAGGAACCAAAGCCAAGCCCCTCATCTCCGTCACGGCGCAGAGCAGCACCGAGTCTGCCCACGAGAGCTACCTGCCCGGCGAGGTCGCCCGCAGCCCCGCCTGGTCCAAAGACGCCGCGGCCCGCTGCAACTCGGCCGAGAGCCTGGAGAGCTCCAAGGTGACGGCCGTGTCCCTCGACCTGCCGCCCGTCCAGCCCCGCGCCGCCCCCAAGCCCTCCACGCTCATCATCAAGGCCATCCCCGGCCGGGAGGAGCTGCGGAGCTTGGCTCGGCAGAGGAAGTGGCGTCCTTCCATCGGCGTCCAGGTGGGCTTCGCTCCTCCGTCCGGGTTTGAGCCCCTCGTCCCAGTCTGCCCAAGATGGGTGGGTGATGCTGAGCAGCTGCTGTATGTCCCCTGGCTGCTGGCGGCCCCATGGTGGCCCTAACACCACCTCTGTGCCCGCCAGCTGGCCCTTGCTCTCCCACGGGTGCACCCTTCTCCTCGTGGTGCTGCACACCAAAGTGCCCGAGGTGCCCGGCTGCCCTCCTGCTCATTTTCCCTCTGTCCCCGGCAGGTTGAGGCCATCTCCGACTCGGACACGGAGAGCCGGAGCCAGAGGGAGTTCCACTCCATCGGGGTGCAGGTGGAGGAAGACAAAAGGTACCGAAGGGCCAGGCCGTGCCATGCTCCAAGCACTCTGCCGAGCCCTGCCAAGATCTCCTGGCTGTGGCTTTCCCCCGTTACAAAGCTTCGTGTCCCCCCCCAGTTCCTGCCCATGGCATCTTCTCCCTCTGTCCTCCCAGCTGATGCCCCCAGGGCTCAGCACCGTCCCCATCCCAGGCCGGCTGCCCCCATCTGGGGCAGGATCCGGCCTTCACACTCGCACCTCATTGCTGTAAAGGGACAGCCCAGGGAAGGGGCTCTCCTGCTCCCATGCAGTCCATGAGTCTCTTTTGCTGGGGCTCAGCCCTGGGCTCAGAACCTGGCCCAGGCTCAGGTGAAACCTCTGCGTTTTTCTAAAAAAAAAAAAAAAAAAAAAAAAAAAAGTGATTTTTTGACTGGGACGGGAGTGCTGTGAGCCTCACAGCCTGTGAACCTGCACAGCCCGCAGGAAGCGAGCTCTGGGTCCGTGCCCACCCACCCCAGTGCATGCTCCTCGGCATCCTCCAGCACCGTCCAGCACTGGTAGCCATGGAAACGGGCTAAGAGCACAGGAAATGAGGGACTGGCAAGATGCAGCTGCTCAGGGCTGTCCCTGCAGATACCGTGCATCCCCAGCCCCACCTGTGAGCTGCCCTCACCCCGCATACACCCACTATGGCACTAGCGGGGGGACAGGGGTGGCAGGAACGTCCTGAGTGGCTCGGGACCCTCAGCATCCCTGGTGCAGCCACCACAGGGGTCCCCAAGTGCTCTCTCTCTCCCCAGGCGAGCTCGCTTCAAGCGCTCCAACAGCGTGACGGCGGGTGTGCAGGCGGACCTGGAGCTGGAGGGCTTCGCCGGCCTGGCTGTGGCCACCGAGGACAAAGCCCTGCAGTTCGGGCGCCCCTTCCAGCGGCACTCCTCGGAGCCCGAGTCCGGCCGGCAGTATGCCGTGTACAAGACGGTGCACACGCAAGGCCAGTGGGCGTACCGGGAGGACTACCAGATGCAGTACGACGCGGTGGAGGTGCCCCGCCGCGACGCCTGGGTGGAGCGGGGCTCCCGCAGCCTCCCCGACTCCGGCCGTGCCTCCCCGTGCCACCGCGACGGCGAGTGGTTCATCAAACTGCTGCAGGCGGAGGTGGAGAAGATGGAGGGCTGGTGCCAGCAGATGGAGCGGGAGGCTGAGGACTACGACCTGCCGGAGGAGAGTGAGTGGGGCCGGGCTGTGGGGCCACGCTCCCCTGGGGCTGCATTGGCACGGTTCTCACCCATGGACCGCCTTGGAGCATCCCCCCTGTGATGCCACTTGGCTCAAGAGGTTGGGGTCAGGGTTGATGCCTCTGGGGACCCCAAATGATGGAGCAGGGTCCTTGTCAAGTGATGCGGAAGGGATGCTCATGTCCCTGTGGGAGAACTGACCCTCTGCTTTCTCCTGTGCCCTGCCAGTCCTGGAGAAGATCCGGAGCGCCGTGGGCAGCGCCCAGCTCCTCATGTCCCAGAAGGTGCAGCAGTTTTACCGGCTCTGCCAGCAGAACATGGTGAGTGCCCGTCCACCGTCCTGGGGTTGGTGAGCGGTGCTGAGGCTCAGCCTGGTGGGCTGGGGAGCAGCAGTGCCGATGCTCTGTGGGATGATGTGGCCCCTTTTGTACCCGCAGGATCCCAATGCCTTCCCAGTGCCCACCTTCCAAGACCTGGCTGGCTTCTGGGACCTGCTGCAGCTCTCCATTGAGGACGTCAGCATGAAGTTTGCGGAGCTCCAGCAGCTCAAGGCCAACGGGTGGAAGATCATCGAGCCCAAGGTAAGGGCAGGGCTCAGCAGGGGAGCACGGGGCTGGTGCTTGTGCACGTCCCTCCCTTCTTCTTCCCCAAAACACATCTGTGGCCAAACTGCTGCTGCCAAGCTACCGCAGGCAGAACCAGCGGGTGCTTTCAGCAAACACTTGAGAAACAAAGAACAGGAAAAAACGAGGCCATTCCTCTGCTGCGATGTTGCAGCCGGATTCTGGGCAGCGCTGCCTGCAAAGGGCCAGGCACGATCCCGCGCACGTGCACGCTGCAGGCGCACAGCCCCATGCAGACATACGAGGGGACACGCGGCCTCATCTCACCTCTCCATCGTGTGCAGGGGGGGTTAAAGGGAGGCGAGGGGCCGTCCCCGTGCCCACCCTGAGGCTCCCCCATTGTCCGTGCAGGAGGAGAAGAAGGTGCCTCCCCCGATACCAAAGAAGCCGCCGCGCTCCAAGGTGCACCCGGTGAAGGAGCGCTCCCTGGACTCGGTGGACCGGCAGCGGCAGGAGGCTCGCAAGCGGCTCCTGGCAGCCAAGCGCGCCGCCTCCTTCCGCCAGAACTCGGCCACCGAGAGCGCAGACAGCATCGAGATCTACATCCCCGAGGCGCAGACCCGGCTGTGACAGGGGGGGGCCTCGGCTTTTCTACCCGGACTGGACGGCGCGTCCATCGCTCACTGTGATCGGGGGCCACGGGGACACCCTGGGGGCAGCGCTTGGCCCACTCACAGCTTCTCTCTTTTTCTATCGTAGACGTTTCATGGATCCGACGGTGAATGAACACCAACCTGGTTCTGCCCCGTCCCATCGCCCCCGCATGCCCCTGCCCGCCTCTGCCAGGGTCCAGGGCTCTTCCTTCCCCCTGCCCTCTTTGGGGCCGTGTCTCAGCTCTTCTGTCCCTTGCCCCCCCTCGGTCCCTGTCCCATCCGAAGGAGAGGTGACCCCAGCCACCAGCCTTGCTGGGTGGGAGGGGAGGGGGCTGCAGGCAGGCCCCCCCCCAGCCTCTCTGTAACTCAGTGCAATCCTGCGGCCGTGGGGACGGGCCCCTCCGAGCCCCCCAGCCCTGTGCCCAGCCGGAGCCCCGCTCCGCTCCCCGCCTCCTGCCCCGGTGCGTGGGGAACCCAGGGTCCCTGACCTATACACGTATATAAATATAACCTAAGGAATAAAACAGAAACTACACAAGACCAGAGCTGTGTTCTGGCGGGCGGGATGGACCAGGGCAGCAGAAACCCCCAGCCCCGCTCCCCTCACACCGAGCATCAGCACTGGCATCCTGCACCCATCCTGCCCCCTTCCCCTGTCTGTCTGTCCATCTGTCTGTCCACACGCTTGGGAGCACCTCGGGGACAGGGCAGACGGCTCCCCCTTGGCTCTCTGACCTGGTGCAGGGTGTGTGAGCGAGGTGGCAGTGTGGGGGAGACTTCCCCATGCTCATGCAGGACCCCGCAGTGCCGGGCTCATGCAGTGCCCTGGTGCGGGGACAGCAGAGCAGGCACGCCGGGCACTGCGCTGCCAGCCGGGGCTGGCCTCGGCGTCCCCTGCACACGGGGACAGGGCTGTCGGTGTGGGGCTGATGGAAATTCCCTGCAGGGTTCCCCCCTTCTCCCCAAGCTGCCGGTGCTCTGAGGGGATGGGACACCCCGGATGGGGTTGTCATGTCCCTGGTGCCCCGTGGGGACGGGGGACATCCCGGGATACAGCCCTCATGCTCCAGCTCCATTTCCTCTGTGCGCAGAGCCAGGAGATCCCCAACGGGAGCTTCCCTGGGGCATTCAGGGATGATGCTGTGTCTGTCCCCATCCCATGGCACGTCCCCACCCCGAGCACAGCCCGCACAGGGCAGGGGTGCAGTGTATCCATGCTGCCAGCCCTCGGAGAGCAGCTACCAAGGGGAACAGCCCCAGCTGCCCGCTCCCACTGCCCCTGCCCCAAAGGGACGCCTGCCTGCACTGTGACCCCTTCAAGGGCTGCCCTCCCCGAGCCCCCTTCTCCCCACGGGCTGTCCCGGTGGGTGGCAGGAGGGGCGGACGCCATCCACGCCAGCACCCTGCCCACAAGCTCCCACGGGTGCTGGGCACCTCCCCAAACCCGTAGCCAGCCCTGGCCTGGGGCAACCCCACAGGATTTTGGGGTGGGTGGGCTCAGCTTGTGCCCCCCTGCAGCAGGGGGGGTGGGTGTCTCAGCGGCAGGGCGATGCTTTTGGGGAGGCTGCTTTGTACCCTGGGGAGAAGACGGTGCTAAAGACCTGGGTGTCACTTACTGGGGGGGACAGGGGGGTGGAACAGAAGCCACACCACGGGCAGCGGGAGCCAGGCTGCTGCTTGCGAAGGACACGCTGGTGACAGGAGGGGGGTCTGCCCCGGGACGGAGCCCCCCAGCCACCACCCCCAGCCCGGCCCTGTCGCCTCCACGCCGTAGCTTTTAGCGATGTGCCTGCAAAGGGACGCCCTGAGCCCCCCTGAGCCCCCCGGCCCTGCCAGCACTGTACAGTGACCGTGACACGTGGCTCCGTTTTTATTGTAACAAAACCGCCGGAATTAATAAAGACGACTTTGGTTACTCCGGGGCCAGCGGCCACCTCCCCGCGGGGACGTGGCTGGTGCCCGGCTCGCCTTTCCCCCGTCTGTGTGCCCGTCGTGTCTGTGGGGTGGCTATGGGGGGGTCTGTGGGGTGGGAGAGGGGTCTGTGGGGTGGGAAAGGGGCCCATAGGGTGTGAGAAGGGTCTGTGGGGTGGGAGAGGGGTCTGTGGAGTGTGAGAGGGGTCTGTGGCGGAGGAGTCCATGGGGTGGGAGAAGGGTCCTAAGGGCAGGAGAGGGGTCTGTGGGGTGCGAGCGGGGTCTGTAGGGCAGGATAGGGGTCTGTGGGGTTAGACGTGGGCTCTGCCTGGGGCAGGTGTGGGTCCCCCTATGTTTAGGAGAGCAGCGCAGGGATGCCCGTGGGCCTCCCCCCGTGGGCCTCGACTCGTGGGCCTCCCCCCGTGGGCCTGCCATGTGTATCCCCGGGGCCCTCCTCTCCCCACGGCCTCACCTCAGGCCTCCCCCCCGCGTCCCTCCCCCGCTGCCAGCCCCAGCCCGGCCGCTCCTCCAACCCCGCGGCTCCCTCCGAGGCCGCCGGGGGGCAGCACCGCCCCGCCGGGCCCCGCACCTCCTCGCCCGGCCGCCGGCAGCGGAAGGGGCGGCGGCGGCGGCGGCTGCGGCCGGGCCCAGGTGAGCACGGGCCGGGGGGGGCCGGTACCGGTTGCCCGACCCCGGGGGACACCGGTTGGGGGGTCCCCGGGGCTCCCGGTTCCCGTTGGCCGCGGCCGGGCCCGGCCGGGGCTCGGTGCGGCCTAAAGCGGGAGGCCCCGGAGGGCTCCGGGGGGTACCGCAGGGGCCAGCCCCGGGCTTGTGGGGGGGGGGAGTCTCGGTGGTGAGCTTCGTGCCCGTCGTGCCAGGCGCTGTCCCGTTGTCGCCATGTGGTCCGTGCTGTGGACGGCCGTGCGCACCCACGCGCCCTACGTCACCTTCCCGGTGGCCTTCGTGGTGGGCGCCGTGGGCTACCACCTCGAGTGGTTCCTCCGCGGCCGCCCCCCGCCGCCCCCCGAGGAAGAGGAGAAGAGCATCTCGGAGAGGCGCGAGGACCGCAAGCTGCAGGAGATCGCTGGCAAGGACCTGACCAAGGTGGTGAGCCTCAAGGAGAAGCTGGAGTTCGCCCCCCGGGCGGTGCTGAACAGGAACCGCCCCGAAAAGAGTTAATGAAGGTGTTCGTCCCGCCAGGGGGGCTCGGTGAGGACGAGGACCCCCAGCTGGATGGGGGCCGCGTCCCTCAGCGTGGTGCTGGGGGAGTTCCTCTGTCACCTGCACGTCTTCGACCAGACCCCCCTGCACCTGGCTGTGCTTGGGCCGCACGCTGCCCCCACCGCTGCACTTCACCCTCCCTGGGCTCCCCGGAGGGCTCGGGGTTTGCCCACCCCGTGGATGTGTTACAGACGGCAGCCAGACCCCCTCCCACATAATGTACGGGGATGGGGGGGTTGCTTTGGAGGTGTGGAACTCGGCAGCCCTCAGCCTGACGCACGAAACCCTCCTGGCCTGGTTCCACCCACGTTGCCACGGTTTCTTTGTGGGCATGAAAACAGAAGGGATTTGCTCTCAGAAGTAGACTTGGACCTGAGTGACATGGGGTCAGGGGTGCTGACTGTGGTGGCAAGGAGGGCCTGCCATCCTGCCTCCAGCTCTCCATGCTCTTTGTGAACCCAGTCTGGCTTGCTAGAGACCACAGCACCGCAGTACCAAGCTGTCACCACGAGCCTGAGCATCGAAGGAGATCTGGGAGCTCTTCTCTGCGTTGTCCCAGGGCTTTGCAGCAGGAAAGGGGACAGGGGGGTGGGTGTCCTGGCGCTGCATCCAACACGAAACACGGATGTATTGAGAATGAGGAGCTCCCTTGCCCTGAACAGGAATAGCCAGATTAAACTTCTGTGAATCCTGGGCCTCTGTGTCTTCTTCTGCATCGCCTCCTGGTCAAAACCCTGCCTCAGATCCTGGTGTTTTCAAAAAGTCCCCTTTCTACAGAGAGAGGTGTCCTGGGTGTAGCTGGGCTGTGCCTGGCACAGCCTGGGAGGGGTGGTGGGCAGGAAGGAGGGGTGGGCACCAAAATACCAGCCCACACTGCTGCTGTGCCTCCCTCCTGGCTCCCCCGGGTCACGTCACTGCTTCCCCTCAGCCTCCTTATCTAGACCAGAAGGGTGGTGGCAGCGCTGGGTGGGGGCCCGAGGGACGAGGGGGAGGAACGTGCTGTGCTGGGGAGCGAGCGCTGGGGACCTGCAGCCAGCACGGGGCTGGTGGTGTCCCCTCGAGCCTCGGGAGCGTTCCCAGCACAGTGGCACCAAGCCCCCAGCCTGCCCCTCCGTGCTGCAGCGCTCTGCCTGCAGCGTGCCGGGCCCTCGCTGGGGTTATCGCTCCCTCCCGGCTTTGTTTTTCCCTGGTCCCGCAGCGAGGCCTTGCTTGCTGCCCCAGCCTGGCCTTCCCCTCCCGGGGCCGATAAATCTGTTGTGTCTCGCGCAAAGCCCTGATGTCAGCAGCCAGTTCAGCGTTTTGCCGTGCTCCGGCCTGCCCCGCTGACAGCTTTACTGCCTGCGCTCCCCGGCTGTTTACCTCCGGACCTGCTCTCCTCGGGGCTGGCTCTCTGCCCTCTGGCCGAGCTCGCCGCCAGGAACTCGCGGCCGGAGCTGTTTGCGAGGGAGCTGAGGCAGGCAGAGCCGGGAGGAGCTGGGTGTCTGCTGCCTGTTCCACAAGTGCTCGGCGCTACCCACAAGGTGCAGGAGGAATCTCGGGGCCAAGCAGGGGCTGCTCCAGCCCTGCCCCGTACCCTGCTGCCACCCTTTTTGGGCTGCCACACCAGTTTTGGGCTTCAAAGGCATCTCTGTCCCCTCACCCAGCGGCCCCTACCCTTGGCCTCTGCCTTTGCCAGCCCTGCTGAGGTGATGCTGGTCCCTGCTGTGCTCAGGGGTGGGAACGGTCCCTTCGCCCCCCTCCCAGCTGGGACCAACCAGACCCCGCTCGGAAACTTCTTCCGAAATCCCTTTGTTCACCCTGCGACAGCGCGGCTCCCCTGGCTGTTTATAGCCGATTGATCTGCGCGTTCTCAGGCTCGGCTCCGCAGGGCACAATTGGGCTTTGTTGGGGCCTCCCTGGCCCATTTCCTTTCCCGAGCCCACTCAGCTCGCTGAAACAATGCTGGGGAAGGACGGGGCCCCCCCGACAGCGGCTCTGCAGGTACCGAGGGCCCTGGCTGGGCAGCCCCAGCCTCTGCTGCTCTCTGTGCCTGCTGCTTTGCCTTGCCCGTGCTTCCACATTTCCAGCTGGTTTCTGCAGTGGGGACGAGCCACAGCCTCCCCTTAGGTGCTGGGGCTTCCCCGAGACCAGCCGCAGTTTGGGAAGGTGCCCCAGCTCTCCTAAATTCTCGGTACCGCACACCCACCCTTCCTCCCATTGAATCCCAACAATGTGCTGCCCGGGAAGCACTCGCTGGACAAGAATAGGAGTCGGCGAGCACCGAGGGACGGGGCAGGCAGACACAGGGGCTCTCTAGGAGCGAGAGGAAGCGTTGTTGAATAAACCATTATGGCAAAAGTTGGCTACGGGAGCTCGAGCACAGCCGCTCACGTGCAAGGCGCTGCTGTGGTCCAGTGCAGGGGCTGGAGCTTTGCGGGAGGATGCTCTGCTGTCATCAGCCTGGAGCCTGAATTCAGGGAGTTGTGTGGCAGCAGGCTGGCTGCACCTTGCAGATCACCACCGTGCAGTGTGCTGCAGAGCAGGGAGTAAAGCCAGCAGCTGCCAAAATACCACTGCCAAAATAGCCAGCAGCTGCCAAAATACCACGTACAGGAATGGCACCGGGGCCAGGCACCGGGGCCACCGGCTGGTTCAGGGCTCTCTGTTCCTGCCTGGTCCACATTTTCCTCCCCACCAGCTCCGAGAGCAGCTGAGCCTCTGCCCTGGCCAGGGCCGTGTTTGCTCCCGGGGGTCCATCTCCATCAGCGTGCAAGGAGCAGGTTGTGTTTTCCGGAGGCAGGATGCAGACGGGGAGCCAGGCAGCTCTCCTGCCCTCCCCACGCTGCGCCCCAGCCCAGCAGCTGCTGTGTGTGCAGGCAGGGGGGAAGAACGGGGACCCCAGGGTCCCCCCCAGCTGCTCGGCACGGCTCAGCACAGCTGGGCAGCCGCAGCGGATGTCCGCTTAGATCAGCGCGGGGATGCGCCAGCTGCACGGGGCTGGGGACGCTGTGACCGTGTGGTGGCACGGGGGCTGCTCAGCACCTCGCTCCCCATCCAGCAAGGCCCTGAGTGAGCCGTATGGCTTTGTGGAGCGAGATGGGACGTGTGGGGTCCTGCGGGGACTCTCACTGCTGTGTCCCGTCCTGGAGCAGCACTGTCACCCCAGAGCACCCGGGACGTGCCGGCAGCCCCGAGCCACAGAGGTGTGCTCACCCCAGGGGCATTGGCTAGCAAATGGCTTGTCCCTCCCCGGCGTGTCCCTGCAGCCCCTGGGGACGGCTGCTCTCTGCCCCAGTAAGCCCAGGCTGTGTTCCCAGGCTCCGGTTTTGTCCTTTCCCAGCATCCCAGCCTCGCTGCAGGCCCCACGATCCCACAAATCGCCACTGCCGGCTCCTTTCCTACAGCCAGCAAAAGCTCTGAAGTGCTTTTAGAGAGGCGCAGCTCTGGTTTAAATCACGCTGCCTCCCCAGAGCCCTGGCCTGGGACAGCTCTGGTGGACACATCCCGCTCGATGTCACCTCTGTGTATGGCCACAGCTCGGGGCTGGATCCTGGACCCCATCCCGGGGTGGGCACGGGGTGCGGGTGCTGCCAGCCATGCTGGTGCTGCTGCCTGTGCGCGAGGAGGTGGCCAGAGGGAATGGACAATGTCAGGATGCCTGAGCTCGCTGGGGCTGCCGAATGCATTTCCTCTCGCCCGCGGTTCTCACACGGGGTGAGGGGGCCGCATTGTCTGCCGTGCCCGCGCATGGAGGGCTAAATATAGCCCTGCGCCAGGGGAAGGAAGGGAGTGGGTCTGGGGGCTGCTTTGCTTTCATTGTGCATTGTTGGTGGCGGGGCTGACAAGGGCAGGATTGTGCCCTGCTGTGGTGCTGCCTCCGTGGTGGGCGCTGGGGCTCCAGGGTGCTTCAGGAGGGTGCTGCTGGCTGGAGGGGGCTGGAGGCAGAGCTGAGCCCCCACTGAGCACCCAGGGGGCCCGACTGCTCCTGCCCTCACCATCTCTGGGTCCCCATGGGCCGGGGGTGCTGTGCTGTAGCCCCATGTGGCATCACCTTGCCCAGCCTCTGCCCTTCCTCCCTTCCCAGCTGCAATTTTGCTCCCGTCGCCGCCGCTCTTCCTGTGAGCAAGTCGGATTTAGAAGCTTGCTCTTTTCTCTATGCTGGGAAAGCTTAAAAATAAACTCCTTGGTGCTCAGCCAGCTCCTCAGGCAGATCCTCACAGCAGGACGTGCTGCGGCAACCCTCGCACTGCTCCTTTTCCCGGTCCGGGGCTGGGCTGTGTGGGGGAACCTAGCCTGGCCCCAAGCAGAGGGCAGGACGCTCCCTGCAAACCCGTGGTCCTGGGGCTGTCACAGGTACAGTGCTTTTGGGGGCTGGGGCTGGCATTGGAGCAATGGCCCCAGCAGGAACTGGGGTCCTGGGAAGTCCACAGACTCCCCAGGGCTGGAAAGCTTCCCCCCGATCCTTCCTGGACTGGAGGTGCTCTGAGTGGCCACCCAAAAACTGCCAGCACGGCAGTGGGGGTGCGTGGCCACGTGCCCGAGGGATGCCCAGGTCTGTGCATCCCGAGCTTCAGGCTGCTGGAGGTCAGTTCAGGTGCACGTCCCGCTGCCAGTCCCCTCTCCCCCTCTCTCCTGCCCGTGAGCACATCCCGTTGCTCTCGGGGCACTTGCTTTTCTTTTAGCGTGTGCAGAAACAGCCCCACGCTGCTGCCTGCGCCCACGGAGCAAAGCGTGCACGTTGGGCACGGCACGGGCAGGTCTCCCTCTGGGTTAGTTTTAGGGGGCTGCACCTCTGAAAATCAGCCTTGGACTGGGATAAACCCCGAGGCTCCTAGGTGGGGGTACAAAGGCAGCTCGTTGAAAGCAGCGCCCGTCCTAGTGGCACCCAGGGTGGGTGCTGGGTGCGAGCACCCTAAAAAAGCGGCCACGCCAGGGGTGCCCATGGGGAGCTGCTCACCCGCTGCCCCCCACCTGCCCTTGCTCCTGCAGGGCTCAGCACCATGGCACGGGGCCGGGCTTTGGGCCAGCGAGTGCAGTTCCCAGAAAGAGACCGGAGGAGCCTGTTTACTCAGGAGGCAGCGCGGAGGTGTGAGAAAGGCCGCGCGCGTCCGTCCCGTCGCTATCTGTCCCCAGGCTCTGCAAAAGGGCTTCTCCGGGCCAGCCAGCTCTCTTATCAGCTCCAAACTTTTATTTGCCTTAGGGCCGCCTGCCCACCTTCGGGGGGGACTCGTGCCCACCCCGGCCCCGCAGCCGCCCCGGCCCCACGGTGCAGGTGAGCCCTGGCTGTTGTTGTTGGCGTGCGCCGAGGGCAGGTCCCAGCGGCGCGGGGTCACTGCGGCTTCCCCCGTCCCAACACGGGAACAATAGCGGCGTGCGGGGCCGTGTTGTTGCAGCCCCCATGGCCAGGCACGAGTGGCCCCGCTGGCTGCTGCCTCCAGGCAAGGGGGCTCACGGCCGTCTTGTTTTCCACCTTGCAGGGTTGTTTGGGAAAGCGTGATGCGCTCCCGGTGCCAACAAAAATATCAGCCCGGGACAGGCGAGGGGAGCAAACAGCGGCTGCCCGGTGGGTAAACAGGCTGCAGGACTGCAGCACGGCTGCGCCGTTACCTTTCACACTGGCATTTCCTCCCGGCTGAGCATGGGGAGCTGCGGGGTTTCGTGGCTCTGCTGATGCCTGGTGGGAGCCAGCCCTGGTCCAGCCCTGGGGGTCCCCGTGTGGGAAGGTCCCTGTGCAGGGCAGGGTCTGCCCTGGTGTCGTGATGGAGGGTGCAGGGAGCAGCATGCCTGGGGTTTTGGCACCCCAAGCATGAGGTTTTGGCACCCTCCAGGGATGTGCCCCCATCCAAGTGTGGGCTGGGAAGCCAGGGAGAGGCTTGGGCACAGCCCCATCTGGGCACAGCGAGGCAGGGTGCCTCCCTCTCCGATTCCTCTGGTGGCCGATGGCAGCGATATCGCCCCGTATCACCCATATTTCATTTACTCCAGGGTATTTTTAGTCTGTCCCACCCTCTCTGAAGAGGCCCTCAGCAGAAAGCAGGCTCTGCCCTGGGCTTACTTGGCCAGGGAAACTAAACACAGCCCCAGCGAGTGTTGCGTGCCTTTATCTGCAGCTCATTTCCACCTATTATTCAGCAGGGAGCAGCTCCACAGCCTCAGCGAGGTTTATCTGCAGCAGAGCTGGGGCATAGGGGGGCGAGAGGCCCTTGCTATGGGGCTGAGCTCTGCTTTGGGCCACCCAAAACCCTTCTGCTTCAGCCAGAGACTGCACTGCCCTATGACAAACCACACAGAGGCTCAGGGGGACAGGGCACTATAGCAGGGAGGTTTTGGCTTTTGGTGATGAGCAACAAGCAGAGCTCATAGGGCACATCCTCCCCCATCCCGTTACCCTGGGGACATCATCATCCCTGCCCCAGCCATGATGCACAGGCACAGAACTCTCCACGTTTTCATTCATCCAACTTTATTTAGCAAAACGCAACACTCCAAGCCGGGCAGGGGGGGGAAGGAAAGAGAACAGAGGAGCGATGCCCACATCCTGCGCTCACACCCTGGTCCTGAGCACCAGGAGGGGCAGGAGCCCGCAGCACCTGCTCCTGTCACAGCTTCGCTGGGCTGGGAGAGCCGGGACAGGCGCTTCCGAGGCAGTGGTCAGTCCCTCTGCCCCCGCCAGCCCACAGCAGGAGATGACTAGTGCAAAGTAATTAAAACAGGAACCCCCCCCAACCAGAGACTGCCAGGCTAATTATTCCTCCCCCAGGGGCACCGGGCTGGACATGGCTCCCCTGTACCCGTAAGGCAGAAAGCTCCGCGCCAGGGCCAGCAGGTTAAAAATAACTTAGAGACATCATGTGGGAAAGGGTCTGGGGACAGGACACGGGGGGGGATTCAGGCTCCCAGGGTTGACAGGGTGACAGCGTGGAGCTGCACGGGGTTAATCCCACCGAGGTCCATGGGGACAGGGGCAGCTCCTGCAGTAAACCCCCCCACGAGGCGCTGGCAGCTCCGGATTTCTGCCAGGGTTCACAGGAAGAGGCCACGGCTGATGGCCAGCATGAGTGGCTTCCCATGGCTGCACGCTCACTCCCGCACTGGCAGGGGGTCCATCGAGTCCCATGGGGCAGTTTAGGGGTAGGAGACCCCCAGGCACAGCCCTGGGGACCGTCCGTGGCCCCCATCCCATCCCATCCCCAGGGATTTGCTCCCTTTCCCACGGCAGGAGCTAGCCCTCCAGCCGGGACACGCCGTCCCAGCACAGCCCGAAGTTTCTGCGTGGTTTCCTTCCTCGCAGCGCACATGGGGAAAACAGAGCAGAGGCTCTGCTCAGGGGCCGGGGAGCACCCAGCCGAGTTCGTGAGCATCAGGTCCCAAATGTGGGCAGCCACATCCTCCGGAGCAGGGCTCATCTGGGAACCACGGGTGGTCCCCAGCCTGCCGGGGCCAGGCCGGCACTAAACGTACTGCTTTTTGGAGGCTGAGCTCCCGGGCCGGCTGCACAGCTTCTCCTCCAGGGCTGGGGCTTCGGGAGCCTTGGGGGCGTAGGGGTCCGAGAGGGGCCTGGGGCTGCTGAGCGCCAGGTTCTCCTCGTTGTGGAAGTTGGCCCAGTTCTGCTCGCTGGAGAGCTTGTTGTAGGCCTGGAAGGGCGGCGTGTGGCTGCCGGCCATGGGCAGGAACGGGTAGTGCTTGGGTGGGTACGGACCCGAGACCAAGTCGTCGGCAAAGGTGTCCCGGCTGGGGCCGGCCGGCGCCGACACCTTCTTGATGGTGCTGAAGAGGTGCTTGCAGCACAGGTGGAAGAGCTCCAGGAGGTTCAGGACCAAGGAGATCAGGCCCATCACCAGCATGAAGATGATGAAGATGCTCTTCTCAGTGGGGCGGGAGATGAAGCAGTCGACCTGGTGCGGGCAGGGGTCCCTCTTGCACACGTAGCGGGGCACCATGGAGAAGCCGTAGAGGTACCACTGCCCGACAAGGAAGCCAGCCTCAAAGATGCTCTTGCAGATGACGCTGACGATGTACGTCCACATCAGCGCCCCTTGGATCTTGAGCCGCCCGTCCTCAGTCACGTAGATCTTGGACATCTTCTTCTCCACGGCTGCCAGGGCCTGCTCGATCTTCGGGTCCTTGCTGTGGATAGCCCGCAGCTCGCTCTCCTGCTGCTTCAGCTTCTCCTCCTTCCGGGACAGGTAGACGACGTGGCCGAGGTAGATGAGGGTTGGGGTGCTGACAAAGAGGAACTGGAGCACCCAGTAGCGGATGTGGGAGATGGGGAAGGCTTTGTCATAGCAGACATTGGTGCAGCCGGGCTGCTTGGTGTTACACACGAAATCCGACTGCTCGTCCCCCCACACGGACTCGCCGGCCAAGCCCAGGATGAGGATGCGGAAGATGAAGAGCACGGTGAGCCAGATCTTCCCGATCACCGTCGAGTGCTCCTGGACTTGGTCCAGCAGTTTCTCCAGGAACCCCCAGTCACCCATCTTCTAGGGAGCCTCGTGCTTCTGGCAGAAGAAGAAACAGGAGGGGGAAAAAAAAGTTTAAGATCTTTTTCACACTGGGGAGCTCAGGGCAGCTGGGGCTGCACAAACCCAAGGCTTCCTCAGGACACAGCCACTCCACAGCGTCCCAGCCAGCCCACCACAGAGCATCCCACGGGGAGGGAGCCCAGCAGGATTTCTTTGCTGAATTTCTTTACCAGTGGGCAGCACTGGCCAGTGCGACACCTCCACAGGGCTGCACCAGCCCCGGTGTCCCTGATCTCACCTTCCCCTGCTGCACAAGGGAGCAGCGAAGCCGTGCCCACAGCAAGAGGCTGCACAGGTCCTGGGGGTGCCCAAGGAGGGGTCACCCCACTGCCCAGCATGGAAACATGGGGCTGGGGGAGAAGAGACCCCGCAGAAGTTCACCACTCGCCAGCAGCGCCCAGCCCACAGCACCCACAGCTCGGGGCTGCCCTGGCAGAGGTCTCGCTGGCCAGGGGCTGCCCAAACCCCCCTGCCCTACAGCCTTCCACTAAAAGGCAGCAAGCCGCGTGGCCACAGGGACAGGAACACGAACCCCTGGGGTACAGCAGCCACCTCACCACCCGGGGGGCTGCCCCCCAGACCTAGGGGACAGCCCCCAGCCAGCTCCCTTGCTGCGGGGCGATGGCACCCCAGCCCCACATCGCTCCCCCATACCCACCAGCCCGGGCACCCCAAAGCCACTCACCGTGGACAGACCCGACCCCGCTCCAGGACCCCCAGTGGTCCCAGTGTCACCCCTGGCCACCAGCCAGCCCGTTCCACATCGCCCCGCAGGAGCCCAGCCCTGCAGCCCAGCTGGGAGAGAGGAAGAGGCCCCAGCGCTGACTCCTAATTAACCCCTGCCAATTAAGCACCTAGAGGTGCCAGCTGGGCAGTTAAAGAGAAATCCCACCGGGCGGCACGGGGGAAGCAAAGCAGAAAAGGGGCTGCAAGCAGAGAGGGGGTGACCCCACACCCCAAAGCAAGGAGTGGGTGGGAAGAGAGGGGTGACCCCAAATGGGGTGCAGTTCCCAGGGGGGATCAGGGGCTCGGGGGCTCAGGCTGGCCGCTCACCCACGCACCCCCCAGGCACCCACCCGCTCACCCTCGCAGCTCCGCGCTCGTCCCGCCTGTCCCGGGACCCGGCGGCTGTGGCCGTGTAGGGCCGGGGGGGGCCGGGGGGAGCCGGAGGAGGAGCGCGGGCAGGAAACCGGGGGCCGGGGCTTAGCGCAGCGCCGCAGGTGTGGGCAGCGGGGCCGGGACGGGGGAGCAGGGGGGGGGGGGGCCCCGCCAGCACCTCTCGGGGGGGGGCCGGGGGGGGAGGGGGGGGGGGGGGGGACGGACCGAAACACCGCCCGTGGTCGTGGGGAGCCAAAACCTGCGGGGGGCAAAGCGGGGGTCCGGCTGCTCCAGAGGGGGCAGGGGGAGAGGTGGGCGGTGGAATCGGCCGTGCCCGGGTGTCCCCAGCCCCGTTGTGCCCCCAAAATCCTGCGGGGGGAACGGGGGGAGCTGAGTGCCCTGTGCCCGGCTGGGGTCCGAGCATCACCCGGGGGCAGCACCGGGAGGCGGCGGAGAGAGCAGGGCGCAGGGCAGGGGGACCCCTGGGGATGCTCCAGCTCGGGGGGTGTCCGGGGGGGGCGTGTCCCAGGGATTTCTCTCCGTGGGGCAGTGGGGCCGTGCTCTGCGTGGGCACTGGGTGGTGCTGGAGCCACGCCGCAGCTCCAGCCCCGAGGCTCAGCGAGCTCCTGCCTGGTGCTGAGCAAACCCAGAGGGGCTGCACGGGTTTTAGGCAAAGGTTGGGTGCGGTGGAGGCTTTGGGATGGGGCGTGCAGGGTGCAGAGTGAGGCTGGAGCCAGGGGACGTGGTGGCACCGGCGTGGGGATGGGGACAGCGTGTGGCCGGGGAGCCCCTGGGGTGGCAGTGGGGACTTTGTTCCGAGCAAGGGGACCTGAGAGGGGCTGGCAGAGAGCCTCTGCTTCAGGAAAGCAGTGAGTGGAAGCTGGTATTTTATGCACTGATTGAAGTCCTGTGGGCCCGGGGCCCCCATTTGTGTCCCTACACCAGCGGCGATGGGCTGGTGTGCTCACCACAGGCTGCACAGGGCCAGCTGGGGGTGGCAGGATTTGGGCTTGGGCAACGTCAGCAGAAACTAGGCCAGGGATCTGCTGCCTGTCCTGCAGCGAGACGTGGCATTTCCTCCTGCAGACAGGTCTGAGCAGAGGGTGGTGGAGCCGGAACAGCATCGTTATTTTTAATAGAACATAATTGCCGTGCCTCGGGTAACACCCACGTGCTGCCCCGTGCCGAGGCACCGGGCTGCTTTGAAGCCCAGCACCGTCTCCCAGCCAGCCCGCCAGGTTTACCGCTAACCCCTTCCCACCGTCCCTGCCGTGACGTGTCCCTGCTTGGCGCCTGTCCTCGGGGACGCTCCGCACCCTGCCAGCCCCCAGTGGGAGGAAACGATCACCTCTGGTTGCTCCAGAACCACAAAGGAAATGGCGCTGCCCCCACCTCTGGGTGCTCCAACTCCCACGTTGCTTTACCCACTGGCAGGACTGTGCCCAGCACGTGCTTCACCCACACCAGCCACAGGGAGGACACCCCAAAACAGACCCCACACTAGTTCCAGATGCACTCCCAGTTAGACACCCCACGCTGTGTGTCCTCCCGGAGCATCCGTCCTCTGGTGCTGGGTGCCCCGTGGCCAAGGCTGGCACCGTGGGTGCCAAAAGTGACACAGCACTGAGCAGCCTGTGCTGGGAGCACTTGCTCCGTGTCCCAGCACAGTGACACGTCCCCCTGCCAGCAGCACGAGCTCCAGCCGTGGTGGCACATGCCGCAAGACGCGTTTGTGGAGCTGGGGATGATGAACACCAGCAGCCCCTCCGCACAGAGCTGCTTAAGGAGAGATTAAGTGGAAATCATTTCTATTTATTTTAATATTTATCAAGGTTTAGTAAATAATTGATGCTGATCCCTCCTTGATTTCCTCGGGGGCCAGCATGTAGTTCTGGTGAATTTGAGTGTAACGACGTGTGACAAGAGGAGCTGGGGGAGCAGGCAGGCACCAGGCAGCGTCCCAGGGCTCGACCTGCCAGCCCTGGGCACAGGTTCCTGGGGAACCTCTGCAAATCCATGTCTTCAGCCCTCACCTCTCCCCCCCTGCAATCTCCAGCACGCAGAGCAGATCCCAATGTCTACAAACAGCATAATGTGTATTGGCCCATTGGATTCACAGCTAATGCCATGAGTGACACATCTATCGAGCCGAGGGGTGGGTACAAAGGCACCGAGGGAAGCAGCAGAGCCAGAAAAGCCACTTGGGCAGGATGTCAGCAAGGCGCTTGCATGAGCAGAGAGAGGGAAGCTGCTCCTGCCCCGGTACTGGCAAACGGAGCCAAACGAGCACTTGGCAGCAGCCTGGAGCCCTGCCTGCTGGGGATTTCTTCGGGTGCACTGAGAGCTCGCAGCCCTGTGCCAGCAGCACCAAGGAGGCAGTGAGCGGGTGCAGCCCCACCGCTGCTGCTGGAGGATGCAGGCTCTGGCTGTGGAGCTGAGCCCAGGATTTTCTTGGTTTTTTTTTCCATAAAAAAAAAAAAAAAAAAAAAAAAAAAAAAAAAAAAAAAAAAGGAGGATGGATGGAACAGCTTTTGGGACTCTATATATGAGGCACAGTAAGCCAGGACTGTCACCATGGGATGACCCAAGAGAAGCTCTTGGACATCAGAACCCCTGGCTGCTCCCCCCTGCTGGCCCCAGTCCCCTGTGTCCTCCCAGTGCAAAGTCTTTGTCCCCACTGGGAACAGCTCTGGGGGCTGTTTTTTGGAGCTCATGGCCCGTGTTGATGTGTCAGCATGGTATCCAAGCCCTGCAGCACCGCCGTGTGCAGCCAGTAGAGCTCAGGGGCTGCCCTCGCCTTACCTGCATCTTCTCGGGCACCCCATGGCCCTCTCTTGGGGAACCTTCTTGGGTTCAGTCATTTCTCATAAAGGGTCAAATCTCCAGGGTTTGGGAAATGTGTAGGCTTGAAAAACTCATGGTCCAAGGGCTTCCCAGCGAGCTGGCTGGGGCAGGGGAGATCACAGCTCCTCTCCTCTGTGGAAAGAACAGACACTCTCAGGCATGCCTGTGGGCATCAGGCACCCTGGCACCACCACGTGTGCCCTCGCTGCTGGGGCACCCCGGGAATGGTCATGAGTCCTGGTGGTGTCCATCCTGTCCGGTGGGGGACAGGGACCCCGTCATCTGCTGCCCGTGTCACTGTGTGTCCCAGCTTAGTCTGTGCCCACCTGAGTACCTGCCCTGTGCCCCCGATGGCCTCACGCCAGTCCTGTTCCTATGGGACCACTGAGCAGGTCCCATGGATGTGTCACCCTCCCCTGTAGAGCCACCAAGCTGAAAGGTCTGGTGGTGGCATTGCTGGTGGCTGCCCGCAGGGCCCATCACCCCTGGCTCACATCAGGACATTTCTCCCTCCCTCTTCCCCTTCCACGACCCCCTCAGATGGAAGTCAGGTTGGGAGCCGAGGCCCGCAGGGCTGCCACACACCTATTTTGGGACTTGTTTTCCTTCTCCTCCATCTTGAGGTGGCACTGGCAGGTGGAGGCCTTGCTGTAGCTGACGGAGCGCTTGGTGGCCTTCTTCCACTTGCGCACCCTCTGCACAACCCGCTTGAAGATGAGGTAGAAGATCTCACAGACAGTGAGGACAATGCAGATGGAGGAGGCCCCGACCATGAAATAGGTGAAGACTCTCTTCTCTGTAGGCCGAGCGATGTAGCAGTCCACAGTGTTGGGGCAGGGCTCCACATTGGAGCACTTGACCAGCCGTGGCAGGTCGAAGCTGTCCCACATCTTGTGGAGGAGGTAGAGGAACAGGATCTCTATGACAAGCTTGAAGAAGAGGCTGAGCAGGTAGGTCCACCACAGCCCGCCATGCTTCTTGCCCGTGTTGCTGTAAAGCTTGGGGCAGTTCTCCCCGTTCTTCTCCCGGTTCTTCTTCTCCCGGTCCTCCCGGTAGGCCACGTGCATGATGACCAGCAGGGAGGGACAAGTGACGAAGATGAGCTGCAGGGCCCACAGGCGGATGTGGGAGATGGGGAAGAAGTGGTCGTAGCAGACATTGGTGCAGCCCGGCTGTCGCGTGTTGCAGTCAAAGTCCTTCTGCTCGTCCCCCCAGACGCGCTCAGCTGCCACCACATAGACCAGCACGCGGAAGACGAAGACCACGGAGAGCCAGATGCGGCCGAAGGCTGTGGAGTACTTGTTGACCCCACTGAGCAGTGCCTGCAGCGTTTTCCAATCCATGGGGACCGGCGCTGGTGGCAGCCAGGGTCAGGAACCTGGAGAAAGAGCAGCTGGAGGACACAGCAGAGGGGCAGCCCTGCTGTGCTACGGCAGGGCCCGGACCCTCGTAACCCCGCTGACCTCCCAAACTCTCCCCCGTCCATTACTGGGGATGGGGCACGACCCCACTTGTGTACGCAGAGCCTGGGCTGATGGGGACGTGACCGACCCCATGGTCTCACGGTAACACTCAGATGTGATTCAACCCCTCTGCACTTCCCTCTGATAGAGGCTTTGCCATAAGAGCTGCTCAGCCTCACAAAGTCCCTGCCACTCGCTGACCCCGATTGCATGTGTTGGTATAAACTGGCAACAAAATCCCCCGGAATGGGCCAGGATAAATAAAGAGAGGCCGTGCCCTGGGAGGGTGATGGGGCTGTGCGTGGTGCTGGGTGTTTCAGGGGAGTAAAGCCTTAAGTAGAAAGCAGCCCTGTGAGCTGGCAGGCCCCTCGGGATGGGGGCAGGATGGAACCCTGCTGTGCATTTCCAACCCCCGACCACATCGTCCTTCTCTGCCCAAAGGGGCAAGTGCTGAAGGCCACTAGCACCAGCCCTGCAGAGCCATGCCAGCCCCTGTCTTGGCTGCGGGACACCCAGACCTCAACTGACGTGTGATCACTCAGGGCATGTCACCGCATGTGCCTGAGACACATCAGAGCCCTGGTATGAAGGAGGGGAGGCTTCGGGGGGCCCCATGGGTGCCGTTAGTCACTTAGCGGGGGAAGCTCCTTGGCAGGAGTGGGGCTGAGCTGGCAGGGCTTGCCATGGGGCACAGCAGGGAGGCACAGCTCTTCCCATGGGGTGTCAGGCCCTGACCCCACTGGTCTCAGCCCCACTCAGGCCAGTTTCCACCTGGGTGAATTGGGCTGAACGGCTGCTGTGCCTCGCTAAAGCTGAGAGCCCCAAGGGGAAGCAGCTACAGCAGAGCTGGGGACGGCAGGACACGCGAGTTTTCTCTCTCGTAGGCGATGTGCAAGGGAACCCAAGCCTGGGTGGGAGCAAAGCTGCTGAAAGTGAGAGCCTACATACGTCAGCCCGGCTGTCACCCCGGCTGTCACCCCGCTCCTGGGACAGGCAGGGGCTTAACGGCATCGCCAGAAGCCCTGAGGCTCTGTGCTGGCTTAAATGTCTCTGTGGCAGAGCCTGGGGCTGCCCTGGGTCCCCTGCCAGCCCTGCCGGGGGTCAGCCCCACTGCTGAGAGCCACGGCAGCCCCCCAGGGATTGGCAATGGCTGGTGCCTGCGTGGCAGGCACAGGGGCGAGCCCAGCCCTGAGGGAGCCATGGCTCCAGTGGAGACGCTTCCCAGTATCACCAGCCCAATATTTCCACACTCTACACCCCAAAGAAGCGCTGCCCTTGCCAGCTCAGCACCGTCCGAGACATACCTGAAAGAGAATCTGGCTCCTTCCCCGCTTACCGGGGGCTGGGGGTCGGGAAGCGCCCAGCTCGGGGCATGGCTGGTGGCGCGATCACAGCCAGATGTTCGGGGTCCCCTCGCTGCTCTCTTACATCTGGGCAGGGCTGTGCAGCGTGGCACGGTGTCCCGGGGCTGTGGGGAAGGATCAGAGCTTTGAGCACTGCCAAGGGGCTGTGGGGCTGCTGAGACCCCAGCCCTGAGGGTGTGTGTGGCCAACCTGTGCTGCTGGTGCTGGGACACCCCAAGGAGCACGGCCTCGTGTGCACGGTGCTGTGCCGGGGGTCCTGCAGCAGGGCAGTGCTTCTGCTCGTCCCTGCAAAGTTCTGCACCACATCTGATCCACCCCCAGCACACACACACTGGGGTGGGGGCAAGCCCAGCACTCTGTCCCAGCCCTTCCTACACATCAGCTATAAGATCAGGATCCCTATCCGCCACTTTCCCCTCCACACCCAAAAGCTGCCAAGCGAAGGCTGGAACCCCTCACCTGTGCACCCCCAAAAGGACCAGAGTCCCCTCACCAGCCCCCCAGAAGGCCACCTGCAAATTCCCCAAATTCCTGGGGCTCCATGGGTGACGCAACCTGGAACCCCCCCACCCAGCACTCACCTGCCCGGCTCAGCCCGGTGCCAGCTCCAGCCATGGGTCCTCAGCGGGGCAGGAGGGAGACGGCCGGGAGCTGAGCCCCGCGGGGCGTGGTGCTGAGCGTTGTGCAAGCCCCGCGGCCCGGCCGGAGCTGGCTGGAGGCCAGGCGGAGCAGGGGCTGCTCTCCAGGTGTGCTGGGCTCTGCCCACAGCGCCGGTTTGCCTCCCCCAGAGCCCGGCTCCCTTGGCAGCACCCAGCGCTGCTGCGTGCCAGCCCGCTGCGTCACCACCGGGTGCTGCCCCGCGTGGGTGCAGGGCGTTGGGCCCGAAAGTGCCTGGCTTCTGCCTGGGGTGTGAATGCATCAGAGCGGGGCTGTGCACCTTCTGGTCCCCAGGGTAGGCGGCAGGATGGAGAAGCAGGGATGGGGTAGCCTTTGCTGCTCCTTAGGGTGCTGTGCCCCCTGCATTGCCCCCCTGGGTGCAGGCGCTCGGCTGTGGGTGCACCACCATGCACAGCCCCGCGGGGCAGGGTCCCCAGCACTGCCTGTGGGGTCTTGGCATGGTTCAAAGTCCCCAGCTTCAGCCACCACAGCACCACATCCCTGGCTACGGCTGTAACACACCTCCCACCTGCACCCCCTTAGCATGGATAGGTTCACGTCCCCCCAAAACCTCCTCCCCAGCCACGGTAGAAGTACCTGCCCTGCGGGTATGTGGCCAGAGGGAGCAGGACTTCCTTTTGGAGCGGGGAAACCCTTTCCTGGTTGCGTGTTCTGCAGCCTCCCTGTGTGCTCAGGTCTCTTCCGCAGCACTGAGCGTGTGTGTCGGGAGCAGGCGGTGAGTTGTTCTGCTCCTAGCACCTGGGTGAGTCTGGCAAACAGCTCCGCGGAGGTTATTGTCTGCGCACATGCACATACACGCTCAGGTTGAACAACAAAGGCAGGTCAAATCCTGCAGAGAGAGCGACAGAGCCGGATTCCTCCCCCGGTGACACCCGCAGCTCCTGCCCGGCGATGCCCCGTGCCCGGGGGCTCTGAGCACAGCGAACCCGCAGCAGACCTGCAGCGAGCAGGGGGCTGGGAGCCAGCACTGGGCTCACACCATACCCTGGCCCCAGCCGCACCCTCTGCGAGTGGTACAGCAGCAGCGGTTGTTAAGAATCACAAATTATGCAACTCTAACCTATTTTTAAAACGCTTTTGCCTTACTAATACTGAGAACATCGGTATCTCCCACCTACGGCATCCTACGGCCCCCGCCCTGCTCCATGCGATGCCAGCCGGGACCTTTCCCAAAGGCTGGCACAAACCCAACGGCAGCGACCGGCTGCAGAGAGACCCTGCCCTGCTGACCACATCCCATCCTTCAGGGACCCAGGACATGTCCCTGAGGGGAACACCCCTCTCTCAGAGCACCAGGAGCACTCAGGAAGGCAGACCTCCATGTCCGGGCAGCGAAGTGCCACCAAGTGTCCCCACTCCACTTCTCCCTGCCGAGCAGCTCCATTTCACACCTCTGTCGACGTGGCCTGGGCAGGAATGTGGTGGCCCAGGCAGGAATATGGTGGCCCAGGCAGGAATGTGTTTCTGCTCACCTGTGTTTTACCTGGACTCATGGCTGGCCTGAGGCTCCTGCTGGCATCGCTCCAGCACGCCCCGGGCTGAGCACCCCATGGTGCTGGAGCCCTGCGGCACCGCGCTAGGATCCCCTCCCAGCTGCAGAGCCCCGCGGGTGCTTGATGCTCTGAGAGGTTTGCTCAGGGCACTCGTGGCAGACAAGGAGCTGCTCCCTGAGATGCCGGAGTCCTGCAGCATTTTTTTTTTTGTGCCAGGAGGTCAAACAAAGCTGGGGGCACAGTGGGGAAATGGCACCAGAGGGCTGATGTGGGAGTCTGGGGGTGCGCAGCCCAGAGGGGCAGGTGCTGGCACACATTTCCCCACATTTCCCGGAGCAGCCAGGAACCCACCCAGCCCTGGGCACCTATCGGCAGGATCAGGAATTTGAGCTATTTTGTAGCGAGCCACAAGCCGGGGCAGGAATTTGGGGGCTGTGGCCTGAGAGAAGGAAGAAGCAAGGAGCTGAGAGCCACCCAGCAGGTCTGGTGCCTTCCTGGGGCAGCACCTACCTCCCTTCCCCCAGGCCCCACAGACCCCGGCAGCCCCTCGGCTGCAATTTGGGCATTTCAGGAGGGGCTGCGTGCCCTGAGGCTCCCAGCCTGGCTGTCGACGCTGCCACAGTGAGAAAGTTCAGCGCCTTTTGACACAGACAGAAGATTTCCCCCACGGCAATTGGGTGGGGAAGGAAAACACCCCATGTTTTGCAGCACCCAGCTGGGTATTTGGGAGGCCCTGCTGTGAGCAAGTCTCCCACCCATGGCCACGCTTTGCTGTGGTCTGAGCAACAGGATTGCTCCTAGTCCCTGCAGGAGGGTTCTCTTCCCCTCCATGTGCCTGAGATCTCCCTGTGAATCACGCCCAATCTGGAGTGGGACCCCTGGAGTCTGCCCAGATCCATTGGCATCCCTGGGAGGGTCCCCGAGCACCCCGTCCTGCCTGCGTGTCCCCGTCGTGCCACACGTGAATGCTGAAAACCCCCAGTGACTTCCCGTGGCCTGACCTTGGGTCCTCCATAAAGGAAATAATTGAGCGGCGGAGCACGCAGCCTCCAAATGCCATTGGAAAAAAAAAAAAAAACTCAAAGTCTCTTTAAAAGGGTCTTGAATGGGGCATTGCGAGATGGAGGCATTTGGTAGCCCAACACGGCTGGGACCTGGCCAGGTTTTTGATCCATGCCCCGGCCGCGTCCCCAGGGCCCTGACCTTCCCCGCAGGCGCTGGGGGCGCGGGAGTCACCAGGAGCGTGGGAGCGGGGCGGCCGCTCACTCCAGCGATTTGGCCATAAATCAGACGTTTTCTCCTCAATTCCCAGCAAGCAGGCGGATTTCAGACCGTGAAGAAACACGACCCTGCTGGGAAGGACGGGCTGCCCCGACTGGCACCGCAGGGCATGTGAGCCCCTCTGTGTCTCTGGTTAGGCTGGGGTTAGCCATGCTTTTGTTTTAAATCCACCCTCCCAAAAATTCAGGGGGCTTCTGGGCATCCTTCCCAAGAAAAAACAGTCCCCCAGATGATGATGTAAAGGCTAGAAAACATTCAGCTTTTATTGTAACATCCCCCAGCTTATTTACTGTGCCACCAACATGGGTCCTGCCCATCGCCACGCGCTCTGCACCCCACCGAGGAGCCACAGTCCCCAGCTCCTGCAGCACTGACCGGGGTGATCTCGGCTCCCTTTGGTGCAGAGCACAGAAACACACCTGAGATAACAAGATCAGTGACTGTGCCAGTACCCTGGCTGATGCCAGCCACTGCTGAGCCTAATTCTGGATGGCGCAAGGCACCCGGAGCTTTGCAGAGCTGCCGCAACGCTTGCTCGGGGCGAGATAACATGGCCCAGCAAGTGGCACCCAGACGGTCAGGTCTCGTCTGTGATGTGTGGAAGTGGGGCAGAGGTGTTTGGAGCTGGGCTGAGCTGGATGCGTCCCATTCCTGCAGCGATTATCGCTTCCAGCTGGGGAACACCTCTGGGTTTTGCTGTTGGACGACAGCCTCGATCAGCAGCCATCAGCCATGCATGAAAACAAACAGCCCAGCCCCAGCTCTTCAAACGAGAGGCGAGGGCTCTCACACAAAGAACAACTTCAGTCCTCTGACGCTGAATGTCCCGGCAAGGAAAATTTTCCAGTGGATGATCCAGAAAAGAGAGAGGACAGAGGGAAGCCAGAGATCAACATGCCTTCCCTTAAAAGAAACCCACCTGTATTCACTGCATTCATTACCCCAAGGGTCTCCAAACTCACCGGTGTTGGTGCAAGGAGCTGCTGGGTGCTCAGGGGGTCCCAGGCTGTTGGCAGGCCCCCCCCATGCTTCCCCACCCTGGTGTGTGGCCAGGCTGGCTCCTGCCGAGTGGCTCCTGGCCATGGGGGTCCCTCCGCTTCCCCCCGGCACATCAGGGGAGCTTTGCAGAGGCAGGGGCTCAGGTGAGATCAGTTTCAAGGGCTCACAGGAGACCGGGTTCAGGGGCTCAGAGGTGCTGCAAACTGCAGGAGCTGCCATGAGGGGCTGCCGAGCAAAGACCCGCTCTGAAGGGCCGGGTGCCGGCATCCCCCCCCATGCCTTTTCTTGGCAGCAGACGCGGCGAGCACCGGAGCTTTCTGTGCACACGGAAAAAATAATTGCACCCTCTAAATACAGTGAAACCAGTAACAGATCGAGCTGCTTGTTCAATGTTAATGTTACTTATGAGTGCATTCGCCATGAAATTATTGTTAATTATTCATTCCAGCTAATGTTCAGTTACTGTTGATGGCCTTAGAAATTGCAGAGCAGCCTGAGTCACGGCAGAACGCGACATATTACAGCAATAAACGAGATCATATTCTGCCATTTAATGTTATTGTTTAATCAATGGCTGGGGTGTTTTTCCTCTCCTTTATTTGCCTGTTTTCTCTGGCTTTGCAGGAAGAGCCAGCAGCCCACAGCGGGCTCTGCCTGCCCAGCTCCTTGCCCCTGCGTTTCCTTACCCAGCACACACTCTTGTCCCACTTGGTCATCAAGAATTTATTAAATTTTTATAGAACCTGTGGTTACAGGGGGGTAAAAAGCTGTCCACCTTGCTCAGTGCTGTGGCCCGCCTCTGGGTCCTGGACACAAGGACAAGCCCTTTGCTGGTGGTGGGGACAATGTGTTTCAGGGGTGATGTGGTCCTTGCACCCCTCTCAGCACCAGATGTCCCATGCAATTTTGTGCCCTGAAATCAGGAAAACCACTAATCTGACTGTCACGTTGTAGAGACAGAAAGTTTTATTCACTGCAGGAATATGCTCAGGATCGGCTAAGCCAGCCCCAGCTGGGACAGGCTCAGTGCTCGGTGCTGGCTCCCAGCTGCTGTGGAGCTGCTCGTCCCTCACCTTGCAGTGCCTGCTGGCTCTCAGAGAGCACCCACACGTCCTGCAGCACCCACTTTTACCCTAAATTCATCAGAACGATGGAAAACACCTTGCCCCAAGAGGGGGAGAGGCTGACCGCACCTCCACAGTGCAGCTCCCCCAGCACTCCCATGACCAGGACTTTGAAGGGTCCCACCTGGAGGAGCAGGGGCTGGGGCAGGCACACGGCTACGGGCAGCCCTAGGGAGGAGCCTGCTCCTGCTCAGGCATGGGGACGGAGGCTGTGGGGGTGGAGGCTGTGGGGATGGAGGTCATGGGGATGGAGGCTGTCGGGATGGGGGCGGTGGGGATGGAGGTCGTGGGGACGGAGACTGTGGGGACGGAGGTTGTGGGGACGGAGGTTTTGGGGATGGAGGCCGTGGGGATGGAGGTCATGGGGGGCTTGCAGTCCCCTGGGGGGAAAACCTGCCCCGCTGTGTCCGCAGACTCGGTGCAGGAGAGCGCGCAGTCCCGGCTGTGCTGGCAGCTCTCCCTGCTGCGGGCCTGGAGGCACTCGCAGCACCGCTTGCCGATCAGGTAGGTGGCCTCGACCAGGCTGAGCGCGATGCAGATGCAGGTGGTGACCACCATGAAGATGGTGAAGATGTTCTTCTCGGTGGGCCGGGAGATGAAGCAGTCCACGATGTTGGGGCACGGGGGCAGCTCGCACTTCACCACGGAGGGCAGGGTGTAGTTCCTGTACAAGCGGTAGAAGATGTAGAGGAAGATTATGTCCACGCCAGCCTTGAAGATGAGGCTGAGCAGGTAGGTCCACCAGAGCCCGCCCCGCTTCTTGCCGGGGTTGGGGTAGAGGCAGCGGTAGTCGCTCCCCGCGGCGGCATGGCGCCTCTGCTCCTTGGCCTCGCGGTAGGCCACGTGCATGATGACCAGCAGGGAGGGACAGGTCACCAGGATGAGCTGCAGGGCCCACAGGCGGATGTGCGAGACGGGGAAGAAGTGGTCGAAGCAGACGTTGGTGCAGCCCGGCTGCCGCGTGTTGCAGTCAAAGTCCTTGTGGTCGTCGCTCCAGACGCGCTCGGCTGCCACCACATAGACCAGCAGGCGGAAGATGAAGACGAGGGAGAGCCAAATGCGGCCGAAGGCCGTGGAGTACTTGTTGACCCCGCTGAGGAGCCCCTCAAATACCCCCCAGTTCATGGTCCCCTGGTCCTGTTAGCTAGTCTGGGAAGAGAAGAGACATGGTGACAGTGGCTGTCCCTAAAAGCAGCAGGACATCCCCATCCGAGCAGCTGCATGCCCCAAGGCACTGAAATGTGTCTCAAGGCACCGAAACGTGCCCAGCACTGACCTAAGGCCGAAGAATCCCCCTGCAGGGCTCGGTCCCCATCTGCGGGGACTCAGGGACCATGCAAAGTCCTTCAGCCACAGCCCACCATAGTCCACACCCAGCTCAGCCTCCCCCTGTCCCGTGCCATCCTCCCCATCTCTCGCCTGGCTGCCCAGCTATTTGTTATTTCTTTTTCTTACGTTGCCGGGCTCGGCACAACAAACAGGAGCAGGCCAGGCCGTGACTCACCCGGCAGCACCGTGCCGCCACGTCGTCCTCTCCCATCGCTGGAATCTCACAGCTCCTCCGCTCCCCCCGCCCCACAGCACAGCAGGAGCCCAGCACCAGCTCAGCACCAACCCTGCAGAGGTGCTGCTCTGGGGATGGGCGCCCACTATAACCAAATTTCATCAGCTCAGGTTGATCTCAGCCCATAGCAGCCCCAGGACCCCGAGCGGTTTGTTTGACCCCAGCTTGCATTGCCCCTGATAAACCCGCTGCACATGGAGCGGGTCTATGGCCAAGCAGGACTCCCGGGGCTGTTTGGCACCAACTCTCCTTAAACAACTTCTCTATCAATAAAATAACAGGATTTGCCCTCGCTGGCAGCACCACACGGATCCTGCTGCTCTGTGCAGCCCAACACCTGCTTGTGGGCCTGGCCCATAAGTTGGGGGCCCCCCCAACACAATCCCATGCACGTACCTGGAGCTCCCTTCTCGCTGCCTCTATCCACGGGGCCAGACGGAGCCAGGGGGGCTCGGAATCAGGACTGGGGACACAAAATCCAGCTTTCCCCTTTCCCGTGCAAGCTCGCGGCAGCAGCCCGGGGAGTGCCGGTCGCCCTGCGGCAGGTCGAGCCCAGCTCTGTGCACCCACAGTGGGAGACCCCCCCAGCCCACCCTGCCTGCCAGGGACGGGTGCTGCTGCAGTGGGGGGCATCCCCCAGCCGCCGGGGCTGTCCCTTACCTGGGGACGTCCCAGCAGAGGCCAGGCCGCCGCTCGGTCGGTGCTCGCCCGCGGCAGGAGCGCATCGCCCGGTGCCGAGGTGCTGCGTGAGTCATCCTGGGGCTCCTGGGAGCAAGGAGGAGATTCCCGGGGGAAGGAACTGGCTTTGAGGCAGATCCCTGCATGCCCTGTCAGGCCAAGCACTGCCCTGCTGCGTGGGGCCCTATCCTGCCCCCAGGCAGCACCGGCTGCACCACCGCGGGGAAGGGCAGGGGCTCGGGGCCGCCTGTCCCCGGCTGCCCTGGGGACACCAGGGTCCCCGAGCACGGTGGCAGCCTGGGTGCCGCTGCCTCCTCCCCGTCTTCCCTCTCTTGGACCCCCAGGGGGTGACGTGGCCAAAGCCCTAGGAGCCAAACCCCACCCTTTGTAATCCCCTTTTATTCAGACTTTGCACCGTGCCAATGCTTTAATAAGAGCATTTTTCCCTCCCTGCCTTCTGATGAGTAGGTGGCAGCTGATTATTTTGCTGGGAATTAATTAACCACCTTTTCCAGGCTCCCCATACCTGTGCTGCAAGCTGGTGCAAGTCCCTTCCCGGTGCCCCCCTATCCCAGAGCCCAGGACCCCCCTGGGACGGGGACCCCCTCCCACAGAAGCCTCTTGCTGAGGCCTGACCCCCCCGGGGCACCGCGGGCGCAGGGATCGGGTGGGTGAGGGTCTGGGGAGCCGGTGCTGCTGCGTGGGGTGTGAGAGCTCACGTAGAGCCCGAGTCATCTGAGGAGCAAACACACGTTTCATTTGCAATTCCACTGGGTTTAAAAAAAAAATGGAGAGAAACAAATCTAAACAGCTGTAAAGTAAATTACCACTGTTTGCCGATGGCTCCAGGGAAGAGTTCTGCAGTCTGAAATCAAACAAGCCCTTTTTAAAAATTATTTATTTTTTTTTAACCTGCCGGTGCAGTGCCTGTGATGGGAAGGGGGCTCCCAGCCCCTCTGGGAGTGGGATCCCGGGGCAGCCCCCTCATCCCACAGCACCCAGCAGGGACCCCCTGCCCCAGGCTTGCAGGTATCCAAAGAGGCTCTCACAGCTTGCTGCTTTCTGGGTTAAAACCCTCTCTTTTGGGCAGTCACAGCCACATCGGGTGGACGTCCTCCTGGGGAAGCAGGGAAGGGATGGAACTGTTGCATCGTCTCCTAAACAGGACAGACGGATGCCCGTGAGGGATGGTGGCATCCCACAGCTGCTTCTCCCGCTTCAGTTTGCTGCGGATTTGTTTTCCAGAGGCAGGGAGCTGCCCCAGGCTGCACCCTCTGCTGGAGGAAGGCAGCTCAGGGCCGGGGAGGTGCGCCGACACGGCGGCACTTCGTCTTGCAGGAACGAGCCCCAGTTGTGCACTTTCACTACCGCATGAAATATTAATAAAGCTTTGCATTTATATAGCGTCATTCATCCCGGAGTCACCCAACAAGCTCCTGACATGAATCACACGGCGGAGGAAACTCTGCAAGGCGGTGGGTGAGCAGTTCTGCCCTTCTTCCTGCTGCACAGACCAAGGCACGGCGTTGTCCTCTGCCTGCCGTAGGCGAGGCCACCAGAATTCCTTTCCCCCTAAGCAAGCAGCATCAGTGCTGCCAGCACAGTTCTGTGAGCTGTTTACCTGGATTAGAAGTAATATTAAAGGAATGAAATGTATTTGGTGCTGGTGCTGTGAAGAGCAAGCTGCCTGGCTCCTCTCGTTGGGCAAGGCCCCCCCCCATTCTGGCAGCCCTTCCCCAGGAGCAGCCGCTGGGCCCCCCAACCCCAGGGACTCAAAAAGGGCACACAGCGAAGGTGGGTCCTGAGGCCTCTGCTTCACTTTTACCCATCTGAAACCACCTGTGATGATTGATTTTTTATTTTATTTTAAATTATTTTTTAAAGAAGGCAAGGTAGGGAAATCAGGGGGGGTACAGCCCAAATAGCCCCAGCCAGCAGCTGCTCCTGGTGCTGTGCTGATGGTGCAGGAAGGGGGAGCAGGGAGGGGACGTGGTGGGGCAGCAGGGAAACCCCTCAGCACATGGGCAGCTGGCCCGGCATTGACTGGAGGGTTCCCACAGCATGAAAAGGCAGGCAGAGTAATGGTGGGGAAAGGCTGTTTTCATCTTATTAAAGCGCCTTGTATTTAAACTGTCCTTCAGGTCTGCAGCACGAGATGATTGCAAAGGCTTTTACACACCAACTCAGTGGGAATCGCTTTCAGTGCCATTGCACGCAGATGCTTTTGAGTAGGGCAGAATCCCATTATTGATGCTGGGTAAATACGGCAAAACAGGCTTGGGGTGAAATTACGGAGCATAGGCAGCATCAGGCTCCGAGCTCGTGGTGCTCTCTGGACCCTGGGGTCATCAGTCAGCACGGTGGGGAGAGGCAGGTGGGGAGCAGTGATGGAAAACGGGGGTTTCCCAAGGAAACCTGGGTCCTGAGAGCAGAAAGGGGCACGGCCCCACACCACCTGCGAGCGGAGCCGTTGGGCGCACGGCGCGGCCACCCTGCTGGCATCGCCCGACACGTTTGTTATGCAAAGAAGGCAGCACCTTGTTTGCAGACAATTAAAAAAAAAACCAAACAGATTAGTGAAAGGCAAACACACGGGGCTGGCTGCATGTTGCCTAAACCCCTGGGGAAGCCGGTGAGCATCCAGAGCTGGTGCAGCCTAAGCAAGCGGTGAGGCGTTCTGTGCCTAGGCCAGCCCTGCTGCTGCCACCCCCAGTGCTGCCCCGCAGGAGGTTTTCACCTACCCTGGGGCTCCAGGGCAGTCAGGACCTCTGCTCGCTGCATACACCTTAGGATCTTTGCAAAAAGCCCAGGGCTTCCTGGGGGGGCCATCACTGCAGGCTCACCCAGGCAATGCGAGCTGCAGCAGGAGGCCCTGCAGCTGCCAGGGGCTCAGGGCACAAAGCCATGGGGCTGAGCCCCATCCCTGGTGCTCACAGAAAGAACCCAAACAGCCACAGCCCCGCAGCCTAGGGCTCAGTGGGAACCCTACAGGAGTGGCAATAGGGCTTCAGCCCCGTTTTAACAGGTCCCAGAGGGCCCTGGGGAGGCTCTCACCCAACACGCTCCGTGCAGCGCTCCTGGGGCTGGGGAAGGAGGCAGCCCACAACTAATTAAAGGGAATGGTGAGAAGGTGGCACTGCTAATGAGACCGACAGCAATTAAAGACCTGGCTAGAGCAGCAGCGGGGTGAGGGCAGTGTGCTAATGAGGAGGGGGCTGCAGCACAAAGGTGCTGAGGTTCGGTAAGCAGAGGGTTTGCAGTGGCCCCATTTCTGCTGCAGTTCTGCCCTGGCAACCTCTCCATGGCACAGCCTGGTTGCAGCCATCTCACACGGCCAGGCCCCCTTCGTCAGCTAATATTTATAAGCGTGGCTGGAGGGAGCAACCTAATCTCTAGTGAGGGCTTAATTAATCACAGAATCAAACGGACTGGATGAGACGGTTTGCTACCGAGGAGATAAATTCGCATGGTCACTGGTGGCCGAGGATGGAAGCGAGGTCAGTGCTGCCCTAAATCACTGCAGCTGATGGAGAGAAGGGCGCGAGGCCAGCAGGGTGCTCAGGAATGCTGTCCTGTGGAAGCTTGCTGTGCGCTGGAAGCAAGTCAGGGGCACAGGGGGGATGCTGCTGCAGCACATCACCCCTGCCAGGGCAGAACTACGAGCTCCCAGTCTGTCCAGACAGGTCCCTGCAATGAAGCTCAGGACCACGGGCAGTTACTGGATCCTAGAGAGGGGTAGGCATCCAGGGGTGCTTTCAAAAAGAACAACCCAGCCTTCAGACCCTGCTGGTTGTTGCAAAGAGGCCGGGTTATTTCTGTATTGGGTCGTTTGGCAAAATAATTGTCGTGCGAGCAACATCTTTGCCCTTGCTGCTGACCTTGGCAGCATCCAAATGGCCAACCCGCAGGTCAAAGTCTTTATATCCTATTACCAGCCTCCTGAGTCATGCCTGTCCCCTGGCAAGTCGTATTATTTTGAAATGGCAGCTAAATGGGAAAGAGGTCGTGCTCCCAATATGGTGACAATAAGACGTGACAGCACTTTTCTGAGTGATTAAGCCCCAGGTGATGTTGGGGCTACAAGACAAGCGGTGGAAGGCTGCAAGACTTTAATCACCCCAGGCACACCGTCCGATCCTCGCCATCCATCCTGCTGGGGTGAGCTTTTATTGCAAAACGGAAGCGATAGAAAAAATAATCAAACCCAACCTGTGCACCGACCAGTTAGTTATCCACGCTGCAGGTACTGCTTTTAATAGCCAGCCGGAGCAGCCTGTTGGCCCTCACAGATCCTTCTGCAATAAATAAGGGCTGGTGCCACAACGCAGCCGGCCGGGGCTGTGGCCAGACACTAGATGGCATTGGAAGAACGCGCCGTGCGGCGCCTGCACCTTCCCCGGCTTCCCCTGGAACAATCTGGCAAAGGAGAGCAGAAAACTCAGGATGACGGAGCAGAAAATGTCTGTGCCTGGGTGAGGACAGGAGCTCACCTTCAGCCCTCGCTCCAACCTTGCGGGGAGCCCGGGGGAGCGCGGCAGTCAGGCAGCGCTGCGGGAGCTCACGGCGCGTGGCCTCCGAGCTGAGCTCATGCAGTGCTTGGCGTGGCGTTATTTATTTTCCGAGGAGCTGCAGGCTGGACCTTGCATGGCCTCTCACGGCTCCCTGGAGCTCAGCTGCCCCTGCCCGCAGCAGGAGCTCTGCATCTGCCTGTCCTGGGGGAATTTTACCACCGACAGCTCTGCTCCAGGAGCACCGCAGCCCGAAGTCACGCCTGGCTTGCCCTGGGAGCCTCCTTTCAACTCCCAGATTTCTGCTGCAGGGCTGTGCTGGGGGAGAGGGAAGGTGAAGGGCCAGTGCTGGGTTTGGAGGAGGCCTTTTGGAAGCAGCTGCTCTGGGGCTCCGCTTGGTTTGTGTAAACCCAGCTGCCCTCCAGGAGCAATGGCAAGGAGGAGCACGGCTTTAAAGCAAGTTCAAATCCCAAAGCTGCTGCTGGCCCAACCATCCCCTGCTGACCCCAGAAGCTGCAGCTCCATCACGTGGAGAGGAAGGCTTTTCTCCTGCAGCTGCGGCAGGCACATCCCAAAAGATAAGGGGGTGCATAGGGAAGCAGGGTCTCAGGGCACTGGTAACCCCAGAAGAGCAGATCCCCACTGCCATATGCCATCTCTCTGGCCCCAAAAAGCTACTCGTGGGATGATTTGCCTTGAAATGCCCCCACCAGGGCATCCCACTCTTCCGCATCCCAGTGCCACATTTTGCCATGGGGCAGCGCTTGCAGCCACCCCGCTGTTTCATTCTGGCTGTCGACGCCCCCTTGCCCCTATCAATCCCCCCTCCACAGCAGGCCACCAAGCTCCTGGTGCCCCCCCGTGCCTCCCTCCCCCTGTCACCTGGCTGTTTATCGAGCACATCACCATTTATTCGTCTCGCTGCAGCATCCCCAAGGCCACCGCAGGAGGGGCCCCTCCTGGGAACAGCCTGAGGAAATGCTGAACGTCCCAGCACCAAAAAGCCAGCTGGCAGCAGTGCCCCATGAACCGACATCGCCAGTCGGAGCTGGAGCCTGCCTAAAACCACCAGGATGAGCCAGGATCGTTCCTCTTCCAACTGCTCCCCATCACCTGTCAGCCTCCTCCCGCACCGAGCAATCACAGGGACAGCGTCTCCTCTCCTACACTCCCCCAAATCAACTCCTGAATCCCTGCTGAGCCGAGCTGACTTTTGCATTTTGTCTCCTAAATTATGCATCGCGCAGGAAGTCAAACAGCCACAATATGTCTCTTGATTGCAGCTTGCTCTCTTCCAGCCAGCCCCGTGCTCGCAGCCTGCGTCTCCCCTCCGCGGTGTCAGCAGGCAGATGGCACGGCACCGCTCGCAGCCCCCCGCTGCCTTCAGATCCCCCCAGAGCCCCCCCAGCCTTCTGGAAAAGCGGCTGCTTCAAAGCAGCACGGCCAGGCTTCACCTTGCTCTGTTCACACAGGTGAGAGCTGCTGGGGAGCATTGCAGCGTTCTCCCAAAGGCTAAAAGCTTGCTCGCACCCTAAGAAAAATACTAGACCAAAAATCCCTCTCAGCCTGCTTGGCTTGCTCGTGCTGCTCCCGGGCCCTCTGAGCAGCAAATTCATGAACTGAACTCTGAAAAGGGCCCAGACTTGGCTTGCAGCAAGAGATTTTGCATCGCCGTGTCTTAAAATGTCAGCACTTTAATTAGCCGCCATCTGAAGCTGGAGCGGGTTTGCCTGGCAAATCAGTGAGCAAACTGGTTTGCCCCTTTCCGTTTTAAGTTCGGGTTGAGAAATTTGTCCAAGCTGACCTTTTGCCTCTGAGACCCTCCCCAAATTCCCATTCCATATTGGCATTTCCTAATAATAGGAGAAAACAAGAGACGAGGAGGCTTCCCCACTATTTCCTGCCTCCTTCTGCATCCTCGAGGGGCAGCGGCTGTCCCGCGGGGCACCGGGAGCAGCACCGGGCATTGGGACGGGCGATTTTCTGCTTCCCTCGATGACAAGAGCCACTCGGTAACGGGGTGCAGGCAGCAGGGCGGCTGTGCAGAGCCCTGGGTGTTTCAGAAAGGGCAGCTTATCCACTGCTGTGCTGCCCAGAGCACAGCCCGGCCAGGCTGGGCTCCGACCTGCAGATCTCATTCCCCAGCCTGGCACTTCTGGGGAACATTTGCACATTTTCGCTCTGGGAAATGTCCTTTAGAGGAGACTCGAGCATCTGCCACCTCCCCTGCCTGCTCCCACTCTCTGCCTGACGTTTCAGGGCTCTTCTCCTTGCTCCCAGCACGGGGCCGCCCAGCGCCTGCCAGGCACGTGCCTTTTCTGGCACTTGTTGGCTCTTCCAAGCCCTGTGGCTGTGGTTTTGCCTTCCATCTCCTTTGGACGCTGCTGCCAGGTCACCTTCACGTAAAGGGAGAAGGCAGAGCTGAAGTTCTCCCAGATTGAGGTGTTTCCTGCTCACAGGTTTTTAGTGCACCCGTTAAATCTCCAGCCTTAACCACCCTTTATATTTTGGATTTTTTTTTTTTCTGTATCTGTAAGGCTGCCAGAGCCATAACTTCCACTCCAGGATAATTTCTTGCTCTGAAGGATGCAGTGAATTTCTTCACAATTTGCTGACCGTCAGAGCACGCTCTCCAGGTGGGTTCTGCTGGGGAAGCATTGGATTGCCGCGGCTGGAGATGGAGCTTCGAGCCTCCTTATGCTGTGTGTGTGTGGCAAATTAATGAAAGCAAAGGCAGAAAAGCACCTGAAAAGCCAGGGGGAAGTCAGAGGCCACGGTGCCCTGCCGCGGCTGCTGGCTTTGGAAATCTCAGTTTTAGGGCACCACAACGCCTTGTAGGGCCCCAGTAATCCAAGATGTCTGCAAGCAGAAGCCACCAAAAGCCACTCAGCCCTTCCAAAAATCCTCTAGAAAGCTGGATTTAACACGAGAAATGCCACCAGGATTGTCTGCAGGCGTGAGCAGCAGTGGTTGCGCCATGTCCCAGCTCCTGGAGGACTCGCACCACTGGAGCCAGGATGTCCAGCACCGTCTGCTCCGCCAACCCTGCTGCCCTGCCACCTGGAGCCCAGCAGCCTGGAGAAGGGTTCAAAGCAGATACGGCTCTGAGCCACCCCTAATTAGTGATCTCATTACCGCCTGGACACGGAGTAGCTCAGCCCTCGCAGTGTTACCGGTGACTGCCATCACAAAGGGCCACGCGAGTGCCCACGGTCCCCATGGCTAGGGTCAGCAACGTGCTCGGGGACGTTGGCTTTGTGATTTGGGGCAGTGTCTTCTGCGAGAGCAACTGGCTGAGCACCACCGCCCAGCACCACGTCACCCAGAGCCCTCCCGAAACGGCAGAGCAGCGGCCGGTCCCTGGAAAACTGGAGCCCAAGCGCCGCGTTCCTCACAGCCTCATAACTCCTCAGCGTCTCAGAGGAAGAAGAGCGGGATCAAAGCATCCTCCCCACCTCCCCGCTCATTGACGGAGAGCCCGGAGTCCTGGCCTTGCCGTGCCCTGGGCTTTGGTGGAGTGCGACACTCATCTGCGGCGTGGCAGGCAATTACGGCTGGAAGAAAGCGGGGGCAGATCGCCCCGGCCGTGGGAAGAATGCGAGCCAGCCGCCTTTCATCTGCACCCCACCGGCCGCCGCCTGCCGCTCGCTATTCTTATCCCTCCGGATCAAGGCGAAGCATTTCCTCCGCCTTTCCTTGATGCTGGCAGCCCCGGCATCGCGCGGGCATGGCGGGGAAGCGGCTGTGCCGAGGGTCGGGGCAGCCGCGGGGCACAACCCCACCGTGGCGGCTTTCAGGCTCGGGGAGCTTGAAATTGTATGGGCAGGTGTGGAGCTGAGGTGCCTCTCGCACGCCGAGGAAGGTCAGCCTTGGCTCACGCTTGATGTCGGAATCACAGATCCCCTCAGATGGCCGCGGGCAGAGGAGGTGTTGTGTCTGTGTTGGCACCGGAGGTTGGTCTCTAGGAAGAGGGGCTCTGGCAGGAAATGTTGGTCATTGGGGTTTAAAAATCCCCATGTGTTCTCATGACAGAGACTGAGTCTCTTTAGTCCTTGGGCAGCGTTGCCCCAAACCCTAGTCCTTGTGAGAGAAGGGAGACCCCGTGGGTTACGATGGCACGATGGCCCCGGGGCTGCTGCCTGCCGTCCGTCTGTGCCGCTGAAGCCAAGCGAGCAGAGCTGTCCTGGGACCCACAAAAGCCCGGGAGTGACCAAGGAGCTGCAGCCTCACCTGGTGGTGCTCACAGCTCTGTCTGCTACCAGAAGGCTCCGTCTCAGGCTTGGCCATCTCCAGTCCTCACAAACCTGCAGGAATTAACCAAATCCCATCACTGCACAAACTCAGTGTGACCACCGCTAATTTCGGGGAGGAGGAAGAACCAGGCGAGCACAGCCTCCAGCCCTGCTGCCCTGCTCTTCGCCAATCCCCACCGCGTCGGTGGGTGCAGGATCCGGCCCCTGGCCTCCCGCCCAGCAGGCAGCCCAGCCATGGTTACCTTGGCCAGGGATGCGAGCAGGAGGCCGTGTGTTATTAACTGGCTGGGAGAGGCACTGTTATTCCCAGGCTCCTTCCTAGCACGATCGCCGTGCTGGTTCGATACAGCTGCAGGAAATCAGCCGCATTACCTGGAAGGATCCAGGAGCTATTCCCAGAAGTCAAACCCAGAAGCAGCCCCAAAAATTCCTGCAGAGAAACACAAACCCAGTAAAAGTTCACTGCTGGCTTTATTCCCCGGGAACTTCTTGGTGCTGACCCCTGAGCGAGGCTGTGCTCTGCTGCTGATAGATACGCGGTGTTTGAGGAGCTGGCACCGATCTCTCGCCAGCACCAGGGACCGCGTGCTCCATCCTCTCACTCACCTCTTCCACTTCAGGATTTTAGAGCCTGTGGACACTCAGCTCGTGGCGTGCTGGGGATGCTTCAGCCTCCGGGGGAGCTGCTGAAGGGAAATGGGCCCTGGAGAGCACAGCGTGAGCAGGGCAGTGCAGCGCTCCCTGCTGCCATCAGTGCGGCCTTGGACACGTAACCTGCTTCCACCTCGCCTGCACACAAATACAGTTGTTGAAATTCTTCCATTTCCATGACATTTGAGAAAAAAAAAAATCTGCCTCATTGGAAGGTTCCCTTACTATACATTACTTTAGGGGGAAGTTAAAGCAAAGGCAATTTTTTACCTATGACACTGAGAAATAAAGGTTGCTGGGCCCCCGCTGCACACAGTCCGGAGAGGGGGAGCTGCTGAACCGGAGCTGATGGACTGCTGAGGAAAGGATGACAGCCCAATTTACGCATCACTCTGTATCTTTGCTTGAAAAAGTGGGGTTTCTTCCCTCTTTCCCAAAAGCAACACCCATGTTCGAGGAGAGGGGAGCGACCACAGTTCTTCCTTCTCATATCACGTTCACCTGGGGATGGCTCGGGATGGTGACGTGAAGGGACACCGCGACATCTGGCTCATCCCCATGTGCACGTGGGTGAAGTAACTGCGTCCTTACACACACAGATAGGACAGACGATGCAGGACTTCGCGGCTCGACTCCGACCCATTGCAGGCTCTGAGCTGTCCGCAGGCATGCGGCGGCCTCCATGTGCAGTGGCCTCCATCGGAGCCTGCTGCTCTCAACGTTTTGGTTTCTTCCGTCCGTAAAACTGCAGTTAATGTGGTTTTCGTTGTAGAAATGAGATGGCAGGAGCAGGGGACCCGGGCATGTGCAGGACGGTGCCATCGCCCGACGTCCCTGGCTGTGCAGCACTGGGCTGGACACCTGGCACAGCCCCAGCAGCCTGCTCCTTTTCTTTTCCGGACTATTTTTATCCTCCTCCCAGTGACAGATTGAGGGCTTCAAGAACAGCCCCGTGAACTCTCTCCTGCTTCCCCACCATGGAAATTACTGCACAGCGGTTCAAAATGGGAGAGCAATTTGCAAAACAAATAAGTCTCCGATTAGCTAACAAGCGGCAGGCTGACCTTACAGGGACCCTTTCATTAGGAGACACTTATTCCCTGATACTTCTCTATAGAGCACCGATTAACTGCGTTGGGATGGAGGGAGCTACTTCATACTGTTTTAATGAATTAAATATATGCCCCTGTTTGGCTCTTAATGTTAAAAAATATGCAGTACGGTAATTGTCACAATCCTGAAGCCAGTCATCTCTCCACCCAGCAGTTCATCTCTGCTTCCCCCTTCCCACCACAAAGTTTAATCTCTTAATGTGCTTCTCGTGTCACAGCGCTTCCCTCCGCTAATGCCAGCCCATTAAGACGCACGGCTCTGTCCAGCTGGGTGAAAGAGGATGGCTGCAGCGGAGCAAAGGAGAAGCACAGATGATCACAACTTGTCCAGGAGCTCGGCAGCTCTCTGGCTCCAGTTTTCTGAGAGTAGCGCAGGACACGGGGCTGTGCTCCAGGTCCCGCCGTTAGCTGGTGCTGGGTCTTTTTCTTCTCCCCTGCATTTCCTCTTCCGTCAGTGTCTGTGAATGTGGAAAGTGAGAGCTGTGCCTCCACCATGTCCTGCAGAGGAAGGAACCCGCTGGAGCTTGGCCAGCCCCTGCTCCTGCCAGGGGTGATGCTGTTGGAGCCAGGTGCCCAGCCCTCCGTCGTCGTCTGTCTGGGAGCACAACCCCTCCCTGCAACTCAAAGCTGTGGGAAAAGCAAACAGGGAAACAATAGCAAGGAAATGGTGGTTGAGGCCTCAGGAGCAGACACCGGGATGTCACAGGGCTCCGTCCCAAAGCTCTCCCAATGCCCCTGGGGCCACGATCCTCACGCGTTACGTTGGTGTGGCTCCGGCTGGCGTGTAATTTAATTACTGTGTGCTTAAGAGATTAAATCTGCGATTAACAGAATTTATATGGATTAGCACAGGATGATTTTAAATCACTGCCAGCTCACGGCAAAGCACACCAGAGATCTGCAGCAAAAGCAGCGGTGATGCGAAGGGCTCGGCGGTGGTTTTAGCCCCGTTCCGTGTGCCAGGGAAGGGAGCGAGGTCGGTGCTGCAGAGCCGGCCTGGATCGCAGCCCCTCTGCAGAGGAAGGGGACAGGGGGTTGGTGCTGTCCTTTTGCAGCTGCCCACAGACAGCATGGGGCTGGTGGTACCAAGGAGCAGGAATTTGGCCGGGCACAGGGAGCCCCGAGCTGCCCAGCAGGTGAAAGCTGGGGCTGGAGGAGCCAAGGCATGGCCACAAAGACAGCCGTGGCTTCACCTCCCCCGTCTGCTCCTCTCCATCCATCACTCGATCGCACACATCACTGTGTATGAGCAGTCCTCTCTGGAGTCTCCAGGCATGAATTTCTGTCCGTTGTTTAAGCCTGTCTGTTATTTTTCTTAAGTCACTTATTGATGTCCCTTTATGGGGGAAAGAAAGGAGCTGGATGGGAGGAAAAGTGAAGCATGCAAACTTGGAATATTTATGAAATAAACTGGTTTAAATCAAATACACACGTCTCCAGCTAAAGCTGTGTTCCAGAAAGCATTATTGTTTCCCTCTCAGGGGTGAGAAGGAGAATGTGAAATTCATTTTCCTGAGCTGCGAGGGGAAGCAAAGATCAAGGGCAGCATTTCATCAAACCGCCTCTTCCAAAATGGCCATTTTCAACCCCCCAGCCCTTTCCCTGAGCAGCCACCTCACCCGGCCATCCCTGGGCAGGGGGGCACCCATGTGGCTCCAGGGTGAGCCCAGCCAAGTGGCTCCAGCAAATATCCTGCAGCATTTAAAAAATATTCTGACTTTCTAAAGAGTGACCACATATTTGCTGTCTTGCCTACCACCACAGCACCTGGCACGGATCTGTCCTCGCTCCTCCAGTGCAGCCGGTGCCGTGCTGGGCTCCCAGGCTGGAGAACACCGCCGGTGTGTGCAGCCCCAGCACTGCCTCCTGCAGAGCCCAGCGGGTCCCCTTGGCTGGGGACGGCAGCCGAGGAGGCTGCAGCTCGGCTCTGCGCACACCCAGCCACCTGCAAAGAGCTCTGCCCTGCTGGCAGCAGCCTCCCGGCCACCACCAGGGCACCGTGTGGCTGCTGCTGCTGCGCGGGGCCGGGGCCGCTGTTCGCAGGATTGCAGCGCGGGCCCCGTGCAATCTGTTTGATTGGAAATATTAGCGAAGAGATTAAAAACAGTGCTCATGATTTTGTAATGCATATGGTAATTAAAGTGTTACATTGCAATTATGATGTAATTAAACTGTGGGATGCTCTTCAAGATGCAATTGCCACTCATTTGCATAACTGACGGATTTGCTTATTATCACCCTTTTAATATATGTATTAAAAAGAGCATCAAGAGCTCTGGCTAAGGAGGCTTGCAGCAGCTCTACCCAGCACCCTGCCTTCCCCATGTGCCATGCTTGTTCACCCTTTCAAGGCTGTTGTCTGGGGTTCCCAGCCCAGAAACCCCAGTCCCCCACCAGATCTGACCTTTGCAGGCAATTAACACAAATTCCTGCATCCTGCTCTCCCCACCAGCTGCACACATCTCTCATGGAGCAGTGCCAGGAGCCGTGCCCTACGTGCAGCAATTATTCTCAGCCGTGCCAAGACCTTTCTGGTTCAACAAATTACTACAGGTACTTAAAAAAAAAAAAAAAAAAAAAAAAAAAAAAAACACCATATGAAACAAGGCTGATGTTCTTCCTTTTCAACTCCCCAAAACTTCCTCGGAGGAGCTAAAATAAAAGCAGGCTCAGCACTGGGCTGCCCGTTCCTTCTCCTCATCCCTATGGGCCAGCTCTGCAAGGGCGCAATGCGTGGCACGGACGCAGGAACACACTGGGGGAAAGGCTCAGGAACAGAAATCTTTGCTGAAAGCCAAAGCCTCTGCCTGGACTTTGCTTTTATCCGGAGAAGGCCAGACCTTAAAACACCTCTGACAGCTGGTAATGCCTCAATCTGATTCACCGAAGAGCGCACAAGAAAAGGAGAAAGGACTTTTCAAATGGTTCCTTTTATCTGCTGTTTTAACCAGCGCCGAGAAACATGAGATTCCTGAAAACGTGATGTCTGGTGTGCTGCAGAAATGGATCTATCAAGAAAATAACGGTGCTGCTTTGAGAGGACCAGGGGCTCGGCTCTGCACGGAGCAGCGTTTCATCCCCTGCCTGGCAAGACCCCGGAGAACATTCCCGGGCTGAGCGCTTCGCGGCACGGCTGGGCACAGGGCACGGTGCGGGGATGGCACACGCAGGCAGGGCACCGAGCAGCTCGCACCCTCAAACTGTGGGGAGACACATCGCTGCGAGCAGGTGAGCTGCCAGGGCTGCTGCTCAAAACATTCCACATTGTCTTAAAAATACACCCGCCTTTGCGTAATTGCCTTTCCAAACTTGCTTCACTTTCATGACAGATGCTGTTAGCCTGCCCAGAGGAAGAAGAGCATTGGTTGAGGCAGATAACACTGCTCAGCTCCGAGCACGCCTGGGTGGCTGCAGCCAGCACCAGCACCACGACCCCCCGGCCGCCCAGCACCTCTCTCACCAGAAAACGCTTGTCGGTGGGAACGGGACGCGTTGTGCTGCGTGTGCTGCTGGAACTCCAGCTGGGCTGCCTGGGGGCATCTCAGCAGCCGGTAAATCATACAAAACAGGCACAAAACGAGCGAGCTATGAGAAGTTTGATTTCACCTCTGCTTTTCACTCCCACCCGAGAAGGGTCGGCCTGAAGGATCGTGGGCTGACCCTGGGCCGGGAGGCGCTGTGAGGAGCAGGCCCGGGGCACTGGTGGCTCAGGCACATGGGGACGGTCATTAAATCTTCAAGGGAATAGGATAGCTGCAGGGCTAACTCCCTGAAGATTTAATACATCTGAAGCTTAATTTTGCTTATATAAGGACTTGTCAAAGTTAGGCGCATAAGTCATAAATGAGAAGATTTAGGTGCATGGCTCTGTGCTTCTCCTTTTTCTTTTCTTCCCTTGAGCTGGAGGTGGGCATGCAGCTGCAGGGGTACCTGTGGGGCAGCGGGGTCACAGCCAGGACGGCCTTGCTGCATCCCAGCACCGAGCAGCTGTGCAGCGAGGAACCTGGTACCCGGGGAGCTCCTGCACAGGCTCCAGCCCCAAGTCTGGGCTCTGCTGAGAGCACCCAAACCCCTGCAGAGCCCAGCGAGGGCAGGAGATGGAGGTGCCCATCGGCCAAACACCTGCCCGGCAGATCCTGGCCCACTCTGAGTCAAGTCACGTAGAGGCAGGTGGAGGAAAAGCTTTCTTCTTTCTAAGCTCTAGGACAGGGCTTTTCCTACTTCAGCATCCCCGTGGCAGTGCGGGCATTAGGCCTGGAGGTGTAAATAACCCACTGCTCACCAGGTGAATGGACGTACGTGACAGCAAAGTGCCACAGCTGGGCCAGGCCAGCGTGGGTGCCCCCAAATTGTGGGGGCCAGTCCATGACCGGGGCTGGGCTCCTGCCCACAGCAGCACCCGCAGCCCTCTTCCCCCTTTATGTCGGCTTAGTTGGGAAACCGTGGAAGCTCGCTAATTAAAATTGATGTCGTGTTCACCAGAGTCCAATTCCACATCGAACTCCTGTTGTTCCCTCTCCACGAGAGCAGGTCTGCCATATTTAGCCAACTTTTAAACTCATTAGCAAAAGCAGATGCTTAGATCCACAGTCCCTAATGACTGTAAATGGGAGAATTAGTTTATTGATTGATGGCCTAATTGTTGCCACCACGACCACAAGTGAGAGCTCGGAGCCCGGGTGCGCTGTGCCGCAGGACACCCGGCCTGCCGGAGGGGAAAGGGAGCAAGACAAAAATGCCCCCAAGGCTCCGAGCCAGGCAGGACGGGGCATCCAGCAAGCGCCTGGAAGGTGACCCACATGCAGATTTCCAAATTATTCCAGCTTTTGAACAGTCAGGCAAAAGTTAATTAAATTACACTTTGCACAACAGAGGTCAGAGCCTTCAAATGCATCTCGATGCGTAACCTTTTGTGGGGCGCGTTGACTCGCCCCTGCTCTCTGCATGGTAATGAAGAGGCTGCCGGGGCCTGTAAACAGCAGCAAATGCTGCTGTTCCTCCCCTCCCCTCTTCCTCCTTCATTTGTCCATGAACATTTAAATAAACAGAAGGAGGGGAAGGTCAGCTGCTCGGTCTCTGCGCAGCCCTGCATCTGCTCAGAGCGGTGCCGGGGTGACCCCTCTCCATGAAGGTGCTGCTGACACCTCCTGCTTCCCCCCAGAAGCGCTGAGCAAAGCTACAGGCCGATGCCCGACAGCTCGTGGGGCCACAGCTCTGCCCCACGGGACAGCCCATGCATGGCCAGCGGTGTCCAGCTCCCACAGGAAGGTAGGAGGAGCAGTGCTGAGGAGCCTGCCTGCCTGATTAAATCCATCCCTTTTAATGAAGGCACCTACAACCGGGCCCTGGTCCAGAAGGGCACTGAAAAAAAAAAAACGAAACCTGAAATGAAGCAGCCTTGAGCATGTGCCCAGATGCTTACTGAGCAGGGACAGGTTTAACCACGGGCTTTGCCTGGGCTTTTTGGTAGCGTGTCGGCAGCGAGCCGTGGGCTCCCAGGTGGCTTTCGCCTGGGTTTCAGCACACCCAGAGCTGCTGAAACCCCAGGAGCCGAATCCCAGTGGCTGCACCGCAGGGAGAGGCCATTGCCTTGGGATGCTGCTTGGCCACCAAGATGCAGTGCTAACAGGAGCTGGGTTTGGCTGGAGCCTTACTGGAAACGTGGCTGTGTGCTCGCAGGCAGACGCACGAGCTCAGCTCCCTGCCCTGCCAAGGCTGCCACAGCAAAAAGCCAGCCCCGAGATGTTGATGTGACATGGTGCCCAGCCAGGAGGCCTGGGGAAGGAAAGCAGCAGGGAAAAAGGCTTTAAGAATATGGCTCATGTTTTTCCATCACCTAAAAATCAACAGAAAAAAAAAAAACCACCACCAAACAAACCAACAAACAGATTTGCAAGAGGATTTAGGAGGCATCAAGTTGCCTGGATACCGGATCCTGTAAGTACCCAAAAAGTAATTATAAAGCAAGAAATCTGTCTCAGCTAAGCAGGTGGACGGGAAATTGGAAATCCATTTGTGAGAGTCGTTCTGCTTTCTAACAAGACGGGTCGCAGCTCTCTGTGCTCTGAGCAGCCCCACGCCCCCGCTCCCGACCGCGCGCTCTGCAGGTGACGCGGTCCCACCGGCACCCCTGGCACCGGGCAGCTCCGGCAGGGCACCGGCAGCTCCCCCTGCTCATCGCGATGCTCCTCTCCTGGCGAGAGAAAAATATGTCACCTCAACAGGATTTCAGGGTGCTTTTAATGGAAAAGCCCCAGACACTGAGGTAAGAGTGAATAAATTTACACGCACAGCCTAAGCACAGGGGGATCGGTCCCTTACCCACAAGGACCCTTGGGTTCAAGGAAGCATTGCTTTTAGAGACCAATTTCCGTGCTCTGCCACAAATATTTCCATTTTAATAATCTCCAAAGTAATAATTTCTCAAATCCCATTTTCTTCTTAGTGCTCGTTCCCACTTTTTGCATTTCACTCCATAAAACGTAACTGCTCAATTTCCCTTCGCTTTCCTGCCACCTCTCGTCTCTCCCACCTTTCAGCCCCAGCACGTGGCTCCTGCCAATGCCACGGTTTCTGCTCAAGGACAGGTCGCTTTTCCCAGCCCAGCCCACTTCTAGATGCCCCTGAATGTAATTGAATAAATCCTTAATGCCAGGGGCAGCACTGCACGGGGTGCATGGCAGGGAGGGCTCGATGCCCACTCCGATGAGCGCCCACCTGGAGCCGCTCCTTGCTGAGGACCCCCTTGACAAGCAGCAGCCAAAGCCCCAGACCTTCCCGGGGCACAGCCTGCTGCTGCATGGCAAGGACGCCTAATTACGGCTGTATAAAGCTTTTGCTGCTGTAATTGTTTCTGTGCGGCCTGCGAGGAGATGGGTTGTGCTGGATGCAGGGGATTTTGCTGAGGCATGGAAAGCGAAGCCATTTCGTTAGGTAATAGCTCCGAAGCTTTAGGGGTCAACGCACTGAGAGCTCCAGGAAAATGCTTTTCAGGGCAAGGCAGTTTGAAGAAGGAGAGGAGAAAGGAGAAACAAATCGAGACAATGCGCTTTTTGAGCAGCCAGTTTACTTCCTCCCAGTCCATGTCTGCTCCTTTTTAGCATCAAAATAGGACCCATGAAGGAGAATTAGTGGCAGCACCGCACAGGTTCCCTACGTCTGTCCTGCCCCGAGCCACACAGACACACGTGCACACAGACACGCTCCTTCTCCCTCCCTTGCACTCAGAAAACTGCCATTTGGGGATTCCTTCTTTCATGCAGTATTTCTTCCCACAAAGAGCCTCATAATTCAATGTTTCTGAAGTCAATAGTTTTTGACAAGACAGAGGGCAGGTTGGGGAGGCTTCCCGTACAAACCGGCACACTCCTGGCGAGATATGTGGGGCCTCACTGATTTACACCAGCGGAGGAGCAGCAGACAAAGGCACGTGAATTATCTGCACGTGGCAATTAAAGGGAGCGCCGTTCTCTGCAGCTGGGGCTATGGGAGGCATCAGGGAGGACGCCGGGATGCAGCAGGTGTGGGGCTGATGCTGCTGCAAGGCACCGACCTTGACCCAGCACGACTGCTTGTGCTTTGTTTTTTTTTTTTTTTTTTTTTTTTGTCCACCTCTCCACTGTACAGGACACATTTCTGTTTTTCAAAGGCAAATTCCAGCTCCAAAGAAATGAATCGGCAAACATTGATCACAACTTGCCTGGAGGTATGTAAAATACAAGAGGAAATCTCTCCCCTTCGTGCCTCCCCCTCCGCCTCCCACTGCACCCTACCCTGAACGCAGGAAGAAAAGTCATTTGAGTGATCTTAGCAGAATCAGAACAAGCATTTAGTGGTCTTTAAGGACCCATAAAACACTTCAGTAGTTTGCTGTTTTATATCTGACTATCTTCTACATTAGCCATTTAAATTAAAACATTTATAATTAATTGAACAAATCATTTCCTCTCGCCCCCTTTGGGGACTGGAGCGCATAAGTCTTCAGTAAATTTTAGTCTCTTAAGCAAGGGGGGGTATCCATTTCTTTTATAGGGCTTATTTTCCTGGAGGGTGTGAATCAAGGGCAGGCAGAGAGCCGTTTTAACTGGAAAATCAATTGATAGAAAAGACAAATGAATGCATATTTTTTCAAAAGGGGAAATGAAAAGAGCTGGGCACCAGGCACCGGCCCCACGGGTAGATGCGTCCCCATGCCAGGGTGATGCTGATGCTGCTGCAGCTGTGCCGTGCACGGGAGGTGCTGGGAGAATGCCCTGAGTTTGGGAGCAGTGGGACAGGGGCTGGGGTAGAGGGAAGGGAACAGGGGCCATGTCCCAGGACTTGAGCTGGGACAGCCAAAGTGGGGTGCCCAAGGCAAATGGGGCTCGCAGGGGCAGCTGGATCCTGCTGCTGCTGGGACCTGGACCCCGCACCTGGTGCAGGACGGTGCTGCCGGGGATCAAGAGTCAGGGAGAGCGATGCCCTCACCCCAAAAAGCAAAGCGAGAGCCAGCAAAGGGAATCGGAGGAATGCGCTGGGATAAAATAAATCAGAAATTAAACCAGACCAAAGCTTAGGAGCAAAGGTAACTGAGCCGAGATGCACCACACATGGGATGGCTCCGCGTGGGCGACAGCTTGGGGTAAGCCCTGGTTGGGATCAGGAGGCAGGTCCCAGCCTCCCGGGGCTGGATGTGGCTGGTCTCTGCTGAGCTGCTGGCAGAGGTGAAGGAGCCCTGGAGCAGCCCTTGCCTTTGCAAAAAATACAGTTTATTTTGATGCCCTGGAAATGCCTTTGTCAGCAGATCTATTCTTTTATTGTGAAAGAGCCTATTAGCTTCTGCTTCCTACTTCTATGGGAATTTATTCCTCCATCAGATCTTCAATATAAAAGTGCTTCCCTCACTGAGATTGATACCGTGTGTATGAAAAGCTCCGCGCGCCGCTGGGCAAGGCGGCGCCTTCCCTTAGGAAGGATGAAGGATGGCTTTGAGAGCAAAGCATCGAACGGCTCGAGAAGATGAAATCTCAATTCCAAGGTCTGCTGTGACCTTCCCCGTGGCCTTGGGCTGTCACCGGGGTCTCCGATCCCTGCGCAGCGCAGGACTTGGTGAGATTTTCAGCATGGGAGCAGTCCGTGGGACCCTACCACTAGGCACACGCGTGCCCTGCATGCATCCATGTGAGGACAAATCCAGGGGTGTCCTCCAGGTGGTGGGATATCAAAGCATGCAAGGCCACTGAAGCACCCAGGGCTCCCTGTGCCCGTGCCTCTGAACACATCGCGCTGCCTGTGAGTGCTCTGCTGGGCAGGGACAGCGGCAGGAGGAGCGACGCGCTCCACCAGCTGCATGCTGCTCCTGAGCTGACCGAGCTGCAGCTGCAGGCAGCAGCAGTACCACGCACGCAGACAAACTATTTCATAGCCTGGATCACCGACGGAGGCAGTCCTGCCTCTCTTCGCATCCCTCCTGCACCCATCCACGCTGGGCAGTGCTGGCACAGCACGCAGGGGTCCCCAGAGCACCCAGAGGCCAGGCTGGCATCACAGCCCCCCTCCCCATCACAGGGCCCTTGTGCTGCCCGAAGGAGAAGGGCTTATCCTGGCTTTATAGATGGGAAAATGCAGCTTGCAAAGGCAGCAGCTTGTCTGCCCAGAGCACCTTCCCCTGGACTTGCTTTTGCCTGGTAAAGTTCAGCAGTGATTAATTAAAAACTTCTTGGAAAGGTCAAAGGAAAATGGGAAGAGGAGGGTGGGAGGGAGGCAGAGGGATGCTGCAGGAGGCAGAGCCCGGTGCTGCTGCGCTCCCCTGCGCTCCTCGTGCCTGCCGAGAGCAGATCGACATGAGGATGGGCGAGACAACCTCAGCATCCTGCACCACGAGGTCCCAACCCAGCCTGGTCTGCATCCCTGGGAGGCAGGGGCATGGGGTGCCCCCATCTGGGACCCCCCTTCCTGGGCTGTGTGGTCAGACCAAAGAAGAACTGGTGCAGATGTCCGCCCTCCCAAACGGGCAAGCATCCCACTCCACCTCCGGCAGCAGGGACCAGGGCCAGATTAAAATAATAAATAATCGTCCGCTCAGGCCTTTGCAGAAACGCATTGCCATGGCAACCACGTGCTGGCAGCGATGCTGCCTTCATCCTGGTGGGACGGATCCCCACCATCACCACCACCCAGCCACGCTCTGCACCCCCCAGCACTTCCACTGAGCACTGGAGAAATTCCTCAGCGTTGGAGAAACTCCCCAAAAGACACCACTTTTGCTGTCCCGAGGGGACACAGGGCTGTCCCCATCCTCCTGCCCATGCCCAGCACCATGTCAGAGGCACTGGGTGATGCAGCGAGGGGCTCCCCAGGCTCAAGCTCTCCGTGCAGGAGCTGCCCTGGAGGCAGCAGTGACCCGCAGCCCTTCAGGAGCCCCAAAGCCCACCCTGTCCCCCGCACCCCAGCTCCTGTTGCTCGGGGACAGGCCGGCACGCAGGGACAGGGTGACAAGGACAGGCGGTGCCAGGGGCAGGAATGAGCCCTGGCACACGGGGCCAGCAGCCACACTCGCTGCCTCCACAAGGCTCTGAGTGGCGAGGGGAGGGTTTTGTGCCCCCAGCCTGACAGGGGCAGACACCCGGCCGACCCTGGCAGCTCCGAGCACAGCCCTGGCACCAACGCCTGACACTTCCTGGCAAGGGGGATTCTCTACGGCCAAGTGACAGAATAAATTCTCACCAGCAAGGAGCCATCACTTGGCTTTTAATTATCAGGAAAGGTCCCGAAGCATCAGACTGTGTTTAACTCGGGCTGACGGAAACATATTTGTCACTGCTCCATTTTTTATTTTTTTTTTTCTGCGTGTGTTTTTACCGAGCAAACCATCTGGAAAGACAAACCGATGTGGGGCAGAGGGGAAGGGGACAGAGCACGCGGCTGCAGGGTGCTGCTCCGAGACCCCCTGCGATAACTTCTCCCTCCTTGGGCTCAGGGACGGGGACACGACCTGCTCACCAGCACTTGTGAAGCTTGGCTCCAGGGATGTGACAAGCCCGGGGATGTGACAAGCCCCCTGTGCTGCAGCTATGGCGAAACCTGGGCTCGCTGTCCCCACGGGATGGGACCGGTGTTGGGGCTGCAAATCTGCTGTCTGGGTCCCATCCCTGAGCCGGGACCCAGGCAGGTTCTCAGCTGGGCAAGGTGACAAAATGCCAAGAGGGAACCTCTCCCGGCACCGCCTCTACCTGCATCGAACAAAGGATCCAAATTAAAAAATAAAAATAAAAAAATATTTAAACAAGAAGATGCCCAGGCTGAAAGCGCTCCTCTGCAAGGCACTGTGCTGGACGGGAGGGTCATATAGCCGCTGCCTCCCTTTTGATCTTCCCAGAGTCAAATTTAATATGCCACAGCTTTACACCAGGCACTCTCAATTTAATCATCAAAATACCTTGCAGGGGATTAACTGCCAGTTTCCTCTCTTAATCACTATTGATATAATGAGATGACAGCCAGCTTTGCAAGGAGGGGGAGACGTGTTTGTCAGGAGCCCTGCTGCTCCCGGGGCTCGCTCTCTGTTGGGCAGGGGCTTAGGGGCTGCTCTGGGGGGATGCAGCCCCGAGGTGGTGGGGATGGAGGCAGGGGCAGGCTTCCAAGCACCCACAAGCGGCACGAAGTTGTGGGAGCAATGCTGTCACACCAGCAGCATGCATGTGCAACGTGCCCACGAGGAGCAGGACTTGTAACCTCAGGGCTGGAGTGAGGAAGGTGCAAAGAAATCTCTGAAAAACAGCTGGAAAACTTCGCTCGGCTGCGGGAGCATCTGCTGAGTGCTGGGACCGTACCCCCAAGGGGACAGGGACAAGGGGCAGGTCTACTAGGTGCACAGGGAGCAAGCACTGTGGGGTTTGGGGCTCGGGGTTACCTCAAATTGGGGTTTTTCAGGAGCACACTCTCGGGCATGACGAGGGCACCCGTAGCCCAGGAGCTCTGCCCCTGGCTGCCACCCCCTGCCCACGCTGAGCCCTGCTCCAACGGGGCCACAAGAGACCGAAACCTGGCACCAGGGCTGCACTCCCCGCTCCCGCTCAGCTTCCCAAATAAAAAATAGGAAATTAAAAATTTATTTCACCAGGCAATAAATCCCCTTGATAAAAGAAACACTAAGGCGGTGGGAGAGAGCCAGACAATCGGCAGACAGCCTCGCTCCCTTTGTCCCGGCAGGAGGATTGCTTTGCCGAGAGGACAGCTTTCTGCCCACGCTGGGCTCCTGCTGGGCACGGCCGGACGCTGCCCTGCCCCTGCCCTACAACCACCGGCACCTTCCTGCCCCGATGAGCCTGTGCCCATGACCCCAAAGCGTGCCCCAGAGCAGCTTTTGCCCCAGTGCACAGGGGGAGCAGAGGCTGGAAGCCCTGCGCAGCGCTCACCCCGTCCCGCCGGCGGAGCCGTGAGGCTGGCACGGCGATGATGGCGGGACCATAAATCATATTTTGCCCAGATTTAGAGGAGAAAGGAACTATTATGAGGAATAGATCAGAAGTGACATCGCTCATTACTGCGAGGTGAGTCCAAGTTGGAGACAAGGGCATAGTTAATAGAAACCGTACCCAATCCACAATGGTAACTTTAATTGTTACCTCTAATGAAGCCTATTTAGGATGTATTATGTAGCTGGCACTTCAGATGCACTCCTCAATTCATCTTCCGCGTCAGATGTCTCATCGCATCAGATACACGGGCAGAGGGAGGTTTTCCCCTTCCTCTGGAACAACCAGGGCTGAAAAACCAATTCTGCGCAATCCATCAGCACCGGGGATGGGTCGGCCAGCCCCGGCCACGCACCCTGTGGGACGGGCACAGGGGGACAATTCCCCCCTGGCACAGGTGGCCGGGTACTGAGGTATCAGCACCGCAGGGTCCCCAGGGTTGCCCCTGTCCCCCCCACTATTTTGGGGGGACCTGGCACCAAGGCGGCTGCCGAGGACAGAGGGAGGTGGCAGCCGCCATGGCTCTGCCCCAGCCCTGCCCTCCAGCAGCCCCCTCCCCACCGTTTTCCTCGGCACACTTGTGGAATTAAGGACAAATTGTAATTACTTTCTTCGGTAACAAAACCTTTGGACGAAAGGGCCGGTGATGGATTTCGGGCTTTATGGGAGCTGACAGGGAGCGTTACTCGCGCTGCACCACAACTGGCACCTTGGCAGCCACCGGGTCCGTGCTGACCATCCCCCGGGGCACCACCAGGCACTGGGATTTTTTTTCCTTAATGTGGGAATTAAGCACGTTGTCTGCTTCAGTTCCCTCTGCACTGCTGAGCGATGAGCTCAGCCCTGGAGGCAGCAGGGATCTCCCGGCTCCATCCCAGCAGGGAAGGCACGGCCAGGAGAGGCAGGGCCCCTTCCCAAAGCGCAGCCGAAGTTTTTCCAGCACCGAGCGTAACAACAGACCCGCCTTGGGCGCTCAGGGAGGAGGCAGAGCCTGTGTCTGTGGCCTGATCCCATCTTGGGACAAAAGCAATGCATTTCTGCATTCTTTCTCCCCCGATTTTCCCTGGCCACGTCAGTGATGCTCCCCCCACGCTGCCCAGAACTGCAGCCCCCATCCCTGCTGCTGGGTGCGACCAGCGCGCCCGCTCGGCTGCTCCTGGTCAGCGCCATGTAACTCCTGTTGATTAACATTATAATCAATCAATGGCTAATTGAGCGTGCTCAGTTTGGTCTCTTAGGCCCATCTTTAAAGATCTTCTCTTCTCCGGAGTGACCGCACGCCTTAACCTCTGCTTTTCCTGCTCAGACAGTATTTGCGGTCCATCTTTTTTTTTTTCTCCCTGTTATTGGAGGCCCTGGGTGCATTTCAGCCCTGTGCAGTGACAATCACTCCAAACTACTGCTGGCAACCCAAATATCACAGAAAGCACCAAGGGAGCAGGACTGAGCACCAGGGCTCCAGCGTTAGCCCCCCAGGGGCACGGGGCACTGCTCAGCCAAGCCCAAGCCAACCCCAGCTGCCTCCTCAGGGGGCAGGGGCTTGTGTCCCCCACGTGCTGCCCCAGATCCCGGGGACAAGGAGGGGAACCACAGCATTTGGATGCTGTCGGATGTGGGCAATGTCGGTGTAATCTGCCCTTAAAGGAGAGAGCAACCCTGCCAGCAGCGAGCTCCTGTTTACCGCTGGTTTTGCATGAGGCCATGCCTCAAATGTCAGCACCGTGCTGCTATTTAGTCTCGGCTGAGCTGGATGGAGCCATTCATTATCATGGCTCTGTCATGAATTATAAGCGCTGCCGCAACCTCCCCCAGAGAGCGGAGCAGTTAGTCACCGAGTCCCAAATGGGATCATTCTCCCTTTTGTCCCCATTTTCCCATCTCAGCATTGCTGCACAAATGGGCAGCAAATCTCCTTTCAGTGCACTCAGGATTCTCCACAAGGCAAATCAGGGCAGAGGAATTAATTGTGACAACGACTCCTTGCCATTCAGGTGGGCACCACGACCGTGCCCCGAGGAATTACTGCACTGCCTCTAGCAGGACACAGCTGAGCTGGTTGGGGGGAGGCTGCTGGTGGAGGGGCTGCCTTGGAGATGGGGGCTGGCAGCTCCAAGGACCCCCCCGGCAGCCCCTTCCCCTGCAGGAGCAGGGACAGCAGGGACAGGGACACTGCACATCCCACGCTGTGTGGGAACCCGATTGTCTCACTGTCCTTCAGGTTTGCTCACCCTAAAAGTGAACTTAAAATCAAAGTCACCACGGTCTTGCCCAGGCTGTTGTCCCTTCCAGTGGATGCTCATGTGAACATCTCCACAAGCAGATGGGAGCCCAGAGCCTCTGAGATTAAAGACCAAGGTGCTTTTGGATATTACCAATGTTATGGTAATGGGAGCCATTGAAAACCGAAGATGGATGGATCCATCTACTTTTCCATCCGTTGTATCCATCATACCCCTGTATTTTATCTCAATGTCCTGTTAAATAATGCTGTTTGCTCTCCACTGGGGAGGGAAAAGAAAAAAAGAATGATTAAAAAGAAAAGGAAGCGAGGGGGGGGGAAAGGATAATTATGTTCCACAAAAATTAAGGATAAGAAAAATGATGTAAAGAAATTACTTCTCATATAAAAGGGCGCTTTATAATGGACCTTTAAAGCATTCCATCAAGTAAAACCAACACATTTATTTGAAGTGTTAAAGAGGAACCTTCAATCAATCCAAGAACTTCATTTTTACACTGTAATGAATTCAATTGACCTTTGTGTGGCAAAGATACGGCGGCGGAGGCAGGGAGGGAGCCTGTCCTGAGGCCCCACGACACTGCCGTGGGTGCCCGCCGGCCGCTCAGCGCTGCCGCCCCCCCTTTGGGGACAGGGGCTGCAGCCCTGCCCCGTGGGACTCTTTTGGGGCAGTCTTTAAGGAGATTTCAGTTGAAGCACTCAAGGACGGAGCTGGCCAAGCTGTCTGTGTCCCAGCACCATTTCTGTGCCTGTGCCATGAGCAGCCCCCCCGGCAGGGCCACCACCGCAGCGCCTGGGTGGCCGAGGACATTTGCTGCCTGGACGTCACTGAAAACTTGCTCAGATTTCACAGAGGGGGGAGGCTCCTCTATGAAATCCTGCGATTAAACCTCTGCTCCCAAAGCAATTATTATCAGCTAATGGGAGCTGGGAAATTGCCGCTCCCTTTTCACTGATTGAAATCCCATTTTTGTCCCCCCACATTGTAAATGGAAGGGCATTCACTGAGTAACCCACGGAAATTAGAGATGAAGCCTGCGTCTCAAGTTTCCCATCTCGGAGCATTTTGTGTGCACCACAGGCCTGAGCAGAGGCAGAGCTGGAGGGACCTGGGCCATGCATCAAGGACAGAAAGACCTCAGGCCTGCAAGGCTTTGGGGCCATTCCCCCCCCCCACCAACAGGCAGAGTACCCCGCACCCTGACCGGGAGGACAAACCATGCTCCCTGTTTCCCACATAAGAAGCCCAAATCCCTCCGTGACACTCCACCACTACCAGCTGCCGCCTCGGGGGTCCCTCGGTGCCTCCCCGCTGCCCCGGCCCAGCCGCAGGATGATGCTGAGCCCCCCAGAATGCCCAAACCTCTGCTGTGTGCGCGGGGAACTGCGGCCCCCGCCAGCCACGTCCCTCCAGTTCTTGCCTAGACAAACGACGGAGCAGGTACTAATAAAAATGGTGCCTAAAAATACAGAAAAAGCATTTATTACCGAGGAAATAATCCCTTGAATTAGCACCAGGGCTAATTAACATTTATAAAAAGTACACTCGTCATAAACATATATTAACCTTTGAAGCATATATAACAGCAATTGCAAGGTATATAATGAGAGCTGAGAGAGGCACAGAGCACTAGACTTCCTCCCTGAAAATGCCACTCTGCCTTCTTTCGGATGAGTTTTGAAGCAGTTTTCCCACAATTAGGAGCGTTTCCAGGCTCCTGCGGTCTGCCCTTGATGACACACCAACAAGATCACCCAGGAGCTGCTGCTGCAGCCTCACAATTCCCAGTCTCTGGGCACACCCGTGCTCACAGATGCGTGGCTGCAGCGAGGGGTCCCTTTGGGCAGCTGTCTGCCACCCTCCTGCCCCTGTGCCACTGCACACCAGGGCTGCGGAAATGCCAAAGAAAACCAATTTTGGGATTTGCCATCACCATAACCCAACACATCTTCCTCCCTTGTCCCAGGCACGTCCCTTGCTCTTGGTCCCTGCGAGCATCGACCCACCACCAGTAGCCAGGTGAGCCCCCAGCCTGCCCCGAGCCCCTGGCACTGCCCAAGAAACCACCAAGAAACAGCAAACTGTTCCCACTGCTGGCCGTGCTAAGGAGAAACGTGAAGGATTGTATCCAATACAAAAATTAAAGACAGCAATCCATGCTGCCCCTGAAAGCAGAGAGACGAGCAACCACGATGCTGAGGTGTCTTTAACAGTTGTTAGTGAGTGAGTTCCTTTTTTTTTTTATTTTTTATTTTTAATGGGAATGGTGTGAGAGAGACCCAGCAACCACAAGGGAAGTGAGAGAAACTTCAAAGACACCTGGGCAGCTCTCGAGCTGAAAAGCTGGGGTGTGGTTCTGATCTCTGCCTGCCAGTTGGGCTGGGGGGAGGAAAGAGAAGGGAAAAAAATAAATGGAGAGAAAAATTCTGTACTTCTTCACTCCACCTGCCCATTTCATTGCCAGACAGGCAAGCGGTCAATGTCACATCTCATTTAACAAGAAACTAATAAGGATCAATACCTGCTCCTTAGCCTCGCCTGCCCCCACTGAATTACTTGGCTGGCACCTTCCCAGGGCAGGTCCTTAACACACACACACCACGAGGCCAGGCCACGGATGGCTGCTTGTGTTCAAAGAGCACCTTCGGGCTGTAGTAACAGCGCTGTCCCTGGGGCAAGCCATGAGCCAGGTCCCCAAGCAGCCTTGGTGCACACACACAGCTCTGCCCCCGGCATTCATCTGTTCTTACACCCAGATACATTTGCGACTCCTGTTACAGCTCCCAAAGCCAAACTCCTGCAACATCTCGCTGTACCAGGGGGCTCCCCTGCTGCCCCATTTTTTTTCTTAATTTCTGAGCAAAAAGGGGGCAAGCACGCTGGCTGGAGGTGCTGCTCACACAGCCCCACGAGCTCTGGGCGTCGGTAGGGAGCAGCAGTGCTTCCCCTGCACCCTGCAGGACGGTGTCCTCTGGCTCTGGGCACAGCAGTGGTGAGGATGCAGGGGTCCCTCTGCTCCGTGCAGCTTTGGGAAGCGGGGGCCAGGTCACCTGCTGTGCACCGAGGAGCTCTGCCTGCTCCCAAATCCAGCCAGGGGCCAGGGAAGGATTCATTGCAAGAGCCATCCCCGAACCCAGGGCTTTTGTTTGCTCGGCAATCAAGGAGCGCTTCTGCTTTCCGTTGTGCGCAGCTCCTCATAAATCCTCCCCGAGTCAACAAAAGCCAAAGCCATTTAACTCGGCACTAATATAAAAGCAAGCAGGAAGGAGAGCACGCGTGGCAGCGAGCACAAGACTTTCCAGAGGAACAATGAGGAGCAATTATGCTTATCGGGAGTGCTGGGGTGGAATCCGGCACGTCTGCAGGCTGGTGCCAGTAATCACAGTTAATTTTACAAAGTCTGGATGACATATAGGGAAGATTTAGATGTTCTAATTACTCTGCTGAATACCAGGGGTGCTGCTGATGAGGGAGGCAGGCACATGCACATCCACACATCCACACTCCAAGCCAATTAAGAAAGAAAAACAGCAACGAGGAGCCTGCAGGCTCACAAGCTCTTCGCAAAAAAAAACCCAGGCCCAGGCTGACCTCCCCTCACTGCACAGCGCAGCCACCACAAACAAGCCAGGAGGCTTCTGATGGCCGCTTCCCAGCAGCGAGGACCTCAAAAAACAGGATTCAAGCCCTTGACCAAGCTTAATGAGTACATTAATGAGTACATCCCCTTATACTTACAGTAGCTTAGGACCACAACAGCTCCACGGAACCCCCAGGTTGGGGTCTGCGTGTTTCGGGGTCGCTCAGACTCTGCTCTCAGCATCCCCACACCCCCTGGGCTATGCCAGTCTGCTCATGGCCAGCTCCCCCCTGCCCACCAGCCCTACGAGCCCCCTGGCAGCCACAAAATCATTAAGCACCAGGTGGAAAGATTCATTTGCTTGTGATTAGAGCCTCGAACCAGATGGAGCTCCTGATTTAATCACAACCTGTTCCCCTGACCAGCCTGAAACCCATGTACCGGCTCTGTGGCAGGGTCCGTCCTTGAGCCTCTGTCGATGGCGGAACAGGAGGCTCCTGCAGAGGAATGTGGAATAAAGGAGTGAAACCTAGAAACACGTAGAGCCCCTTTAGCCCTAGCTGGAGGCATGGGAATTACCCAGGCCAGCAGAAATTCGGTGCTGAGAGCAGTGACGTGCTGTACCTGAGCGTGCTCCGCAAAAAGAGACCCCTTAGCAGCCCGGAGGGGGTACTGGCTTGACCAAACGTGCAAAAAGCAGAAGTTGTATACAACCCCTGAAAAGCAGTGCTATTTTCAGTGTTATTTATGGCAGAAAGCAGCATTAATATTACTACACTTATTAATACATAAAGTAGCATTATTACTAAAACAGTTGCAAAACTGCATTACTATTAATGCTGACATGAAAATATTAATAATACGTTATTACGGGGTTGTTTTGCAGCTTAGACTTTCCTGAATTTTTTTTTTTTTTTTTTTTTTTTTTTTTTTTTGCTTTAAGTTTTGATCGTGTTTGCTTGATATTTCTGCAAGCAGTGAAGTCTGATCAGTAATCGTGGCCCCATTTTCACAGACACCAGACAGAAAGGGTTTGCCCCCAGAAGTCTGATGTGGCTCAAATTCAGTGGTGGGAGAGGGGCTGGATGGTGAGGCCAGATCCTGATGCTCAGAAATGGGGGAAAAAAAAAAAAAAAAGGGATTTCAGAGGACCCTCGCAGAGCAGGGTGCAGGGGATGCTGCCACCCCCAGCGGCCGGAGCCCAGCTTTCAGCCCCTGCGCAGGGACGGAGCCTGGTGAAAGGAGGGCGCTGGGACACAGGCTGTGTGAGAAGAGCACCGTAAATCCTGGCACTGGTAAGTTACGTTTGGCTGGGCTTCCTCCCAGATCGCACTCATTCTTCACGCTGATTCCTTCCCTGCTTGGCAGGAAGTGTGCAGGAGCGAGCCGGCACGGCTCCGTGTGTGTGCAGCAGGGAGGCTGCGTGACAGAGCGAAGGAGGCAGCACCAGGCTTTCAAAGCATCGCAAGACTTCTAGGCAAGCAAAGTCAGGCATGATTGAGCTTACAGTTACCTACGGAGGAACCGGACCCTTTGAAGAGTGCAACCATTCCTCTGCCCAGCCCTACCCGGGAGCAGAGGCACTGAAGCCAGCCCTGGAGGCAAAGCAGCAGCAAACAGCGAGGTGAAATGTCCCAGCCTGCGGGCAGTGACCAGGCTGTGCTGTGTCACCAAACTCCCCTCGTGCCAGCTGCAGCCTGTGAGGCCCCGGGATAACTCGCTGTGCTCCTTGGGCTTCAGTGACGGAGTCAGAAATCAGAGATGAGGGGGTGCAGACGTCCCGGCTTTGGTTTTTACGTGGTGCTTTGTGTGTGGGTGAGTGCTGGACAGCACAGTCTGAAAGACTCCAGAAGCAGAAGACAAACACGAACAGCACAGTTTCCTTTATCATCTCATGAGTTCCAGCTCAAGCTGTTGATTTATCTGGGGGCAAGGGAGGGCTTGTAATCAGGGAGGGCTGCTGGTCCTGCAGCCGTGCCACCCTGCTGGAGGTTATGGTGCAGAGAGGGAGACATCAGCACAGGAAAAGGACTTGCAGGAAACGGCCTCTTCAAAACAGCGACTTAGTTCATCAGAGCAGACCTCCAACTCCCCTCTCCTTGTCTTCTGGTATTTAGAAAATGTTATTTTAAAACAGATAAATACATAATGGAGAGACTTTTCATTTCCTCTATGGTCAAGAGCGAATATTTGCCTTAACAGAGATAAGAATTTGATGTTCTGCGTAAGTGCAGGCTTCTGCTGGCCAGAAAGGAGGCATAAATGCAAATTCCTGGCCACTTTCAGGTTTAATAAAATATCGCTGCTTTCATCTTGTTCCAAACATCAGCGCAGTGAGACGGAGCTGACCCCGTGCCCCTCCATCTGGCAGGACGGACGGACAGACAGGCAGCCTGGAGGGGTGCTCAGCCACCAGCCCGTGTCTGGCCGCAGGGGTACCAGCTCCAGGCTGGACCAGTCCCGATTCCCACCGTAACACTGCTCTAGGTGTGTTACGAGGGGAAGCTCACAGCTCCACAAGTCACTCAAAAAGCATTGTCAAACACTGCTGCTTGCAGATTCGGATGGGAAGCAGGGGCAGGTCACCGGCTCGGAGGGACAGACAGACCCCAGCACGCCCAGCACCACGGCAGTGCTGAAGAGCCCGGCCATGGGGCTGCACCTCCGCCACCAGCACCCAGATCCTTGCCGCAGTGCTTCTCCTTCCTCCTTTCCTCTCCTTTCCTGCTCCCCTTTCCTATTTAGCACCTATTCCGTAAGTGCTTTGAAGATACGTGATAGCAAACTCCAGCCAGTAAGAAAGGTAATTCGCAGGTCTTAAATATAAACGATCAAAAAGCTCCCCAAAAAATCCTAAAAAAAAATGTAAAGAAAAATCTGGAAGTACACAGCTGAGTTTTAACCTTGATGCCACAAAGTCTATGAAGAAACCGCTGTTGCTATTGATTTCCGTGGCGAATGCTCTGGTACACTGCTGGTGGGCAGCGGGATGAAACACTGCGATAAGAGATGGAGATCATGACCCCACAGCCTTCCACCTTTCCCTAAGGGCCGAGCAAAAACGAGTGGAGTGGGAGTAGTTTGAGGTTCATTTTGGCCTCAGACAAGCCAGGACCCGGGGTTCTGCTTCCCATGGCTCCTTTGATTCCCCTTTTTGCAGAGCGGGGAAGAGGCAGAGGAGGAGCTGCGCGGCTGCAGCAGCGGCTGAGCCTTCCTCCGCAGCAGGCTCAGAGGGACCCGGTTACTCGCAGCTGGCCAAGTGTAGATACTGCAAGTTTCCAACAAAACCCTTCCTTATCTTGCTGGGGAGAAAGTGCTGGCTTTTAAACGCTACGTGTTTAAACAGAAAATATTCATCTTAGCCTCTGAAGAGCTTTATATAGAACACAGCCCCGTTTTTTCTTAGGGTGTTTTTCCCCCTCGTAATAAAAAAACAGCCACTGTCAATATTCTCTCAGGATTTTCTTCTCCTAAAGTACACACACATCTTCCTCTTTCTCTCCCCTTGGAAGCTGTGCTGCTCACCGAGGCTTTGACCTTTCAGAGCCAGCTGGGGAAGCCGGGAAGCTGGGACTTGGGATACCACCATCCATGGGGGCAGAAGCAAGAGTGCTTCTGTTTGTACAGCTAAATGCAACATCGTCGGCTGCTCACAACTGCTCCACGTGGGCTCTGCTGGTCCTGGCGCTCCCTGGGGATGGCCGGCATCTGGAGTGATGGGATTAACACGGGAGGGCACTGGTGGGTGCTACAAGCGTGGGCTGCTGAAGGACGGGATCCAGTTTGCCTTCCCGGATCAGCCACGGGGTCACTGAGAGCAGGTAAAATAATTCTGCCATGCAAGAGAACGGCCCATATCCAGCAGTGGTCGGACACCAAGGGCCCCGCAGGTCCCAGCCGCAGCCAGGCAGGTGCAGGGAGCTGCCAGCTCTGTGCTGGGCCCGGCAGCTCAACAGCTGTGAATAGAAGGTGCTTAATTTCTTCTGCGTGTCTCTATTTATGGGGATGTTTTATTTATTTCTGTATTCACTCGGTAATTGCCCAGTGGGTAGGAAGAGAAGGTGGTTAAGCTGTGTTTTTTTCTTTCCCCGTTTGTTTTTAGTGCATTTTTAGCATTCCTACAGGCCTTGAACCAGCAAAGCATGAATTTAGCTTCAAACACACCGAGGTGACATTTTTTAAGGCAGGGAGAGGCTGAGGCCCCGAATCCTACAGGCCCCGACCTGCAAAGCCCCCCAGCTCCATGCCGGGACCATTGCAGGGCAGTGCAGGGACAGGCTGTGCCATTCCCCTGGACAAGGAGGAAGCAGTCGCTGTGCCCCGAGCAATTCTGCTTCTTTTCCTTCTGAAGAGAACCGAAAATGCTGAGCTGTATTTTCCCGAAGAGTTCAGGGGAGAAAGAAATTACGCTACCATAAAATGATAGGGGTTAAGAAACCAATTTCCTCGAGCACTGAGTATGAGGAGAATCCAGTCACTGATGGCTTGCCAAAGTTTGAGGCCAGCACTGAAGGTGTGAGGGGAAGGCAGCCTGGACCTCCTGGAAGCCAGGCCCCCACCTCGCGGGCTCACCTGCAGCTGCTCCCCTCCCCGAAGCACACTCGGCTCCTTCTATTTTTCCCCTTTTCAAGGCACGGCCCTACCTGTGCCAGAAAGGAAGAAAGAGGAAAGAAAGTTCATCTCGCATCAAGAGTCAAAGGGAGAATAAATAAAAGCTCCTTTCTCTCTGAGGCAGCCCTTCAGGATCTCAAAAGCTGGTTTTCCTCTTGCTCTGCCGGCCCTGAGCAGCTCTGGCATGTCTTTGTCATCTCTCTGGCCCCGAAGGCAAGAATCGATCCCTGCATTCCCAGGCAGTGGCAGCCTCTTTCAGAGATCAGCATCAGGATTTTGTCCGGTTTGTAGGCTGTGATGCTTCTTTTCCCTTCCTTTCACTCCCTTCCCATGGTGCTGGGCTGCAGCCACCAACCAGCACCGAACCCGGGGCTTGTGCAGAGCAGGGAGTGGGGGAAGGAGGAAAGACAGGGGTGAGAGGGGTTAACAGAAGAGACCGAAGTGAAGATAATAGCTGCAAATGCTTAAACTCACATCAAAATTAATGGGAGTTAGATGCCAAAAATGCCTTTGTATATCTGGCCCTATAGGTCTTTATCTTGATTCAATACTCTCTGGGAAGTCAGTGTAGAGTGAAGGATAGGTTTTCCTCCACGATTTTGCTGACTGGAAGTCATGGGCTGTAGGTAAATCTCACCTGGTAATATCTTACCCTTCAGAGCCCTTTCAAAACTCTGGGTAGCACAAGCATCTATCAGGGCTGACACATTAATTCAAACAGCGTTATTTTCACATCATTTAAGGCCTCTATTCCCACTTTTGTTTTGCAATTGAAAATATTTTTGAGGCACACCACAACTGCCATCCTCACCCTGCTGCCGGGAGCCGCCGCCGCAGCTCCGCAGGGACTATTTGCATTCCAGTCAGAATTAAATGTTTGAAGGGGTTTAGATTTAATCCCATTCGAATGTGTGTTTTGCTTAGGATAAAAGAAAAAATAGCGCTCTCTCGCCGAAACAAATCAAGCCCAGGTGATGCCGATGGTGGCAGGGGTTGCTTTACACCTCATTGCATATGCAGGGAATAAACACAAATCACGCGGGCTGGGAGCAGAATTAGGCGCTGGTTACAAGTAGCGCAGCCTCGGCTGAGGCTGCCACGGCAGGATTAATGCAGCCATTTAAAAGAGATCACAGCGCGTGTTCGCACACACCGTACCGTCACGCAGGGTGGGGACTGGGAGCAGGCAGATTCTGCTCCTCACCAGGAGGAGATTTGCTCTGGAGGCATGTGAGATGTAGGGGAAAAGCAGTGGCTGCTGTGGATCTGCTGAGCTCTGAGCATCCTGTGTGTGTTCAGTGGGTCTCGGTGGGGTTTGTGGTCCTGTGCTGGACACGTGTGGGTGCGAGGGGATGCTCAGCAGGCTGTGCCTCTCTTATGGCACTCTTATGATGCCAAGCCTCGGGGCTGAGCGGTGCTGGGGGCTGGCACGCAGCTGTGCAGCAGCAATCCCGAGCAGCCTCCTGCTGAGCTCTCAGGCTGTGATCCCCTGCATTGGGTGAAGGTGGCAAGCTCCCGACCTGGCCAAAAACACAGCCTTGCTGCGAGGGGATGGCAAGGTGAGGGCACACTGCTTCTCGTAGTGCTGCTCCCAGCTGGAGGCCTGGGCCCGAGGGAGAGCTCCTCGCAGAGCCGCTGCCTGACGGGGCACGGAGCTGCTCCATCAGAATCGGATCCTGAACACGAGGCCCCGCAGAGATCCTGCTGCCAGAGCAGGGAGCAGACACTGGCTTCGCCATCCCTCATCTCTTGGAGCAGCTCTCCCTTGGCACGAAGCACGACTTCGCCAAGTGTTAAAAGCAAAGTGGGTGCATGGTCGCTGCTCGCCAGCTGCAGTCCCGCTGCCCCATTGTGCTGGCAGGAGCTGCAGCTGCCTGCCTGCGGGCTGAAACGCGGCTGCAGCTCGTGCTGGGAACCCATTAACCTTCAAGGGCCGCAGGGAGACCTCAAAGCCAGGAGCCGTTAAAAATGCAAATTGGCCTCTGCCTCCCTCTCTTCCCCTGTAATTACTTTGGAGAGGGTTTCATGGGATCAGCTGGACTTCAAGGGGACCTCGAGCCAGCCGGCTGCTCAGCCTCCTGCTCAGCCTCCTCCCCGCCGCCCCCAGCACCCAGCCAGGTCCCCAGCCTCGCAAAAACACCGGGATGGCTGCGAAATCCCAGCAGAAAACTGCTGCCAGCCCTCCAGGTGACATTGTGGGGGACAGCGATGGGGCTCATGGGCTGCCCCTGTCCCCACCAGGCCATTCCTGGGGGGCCCGGCTGGCAGCACTCATGTGCCCCTGTAGTTAAAAGGCTTATTCCAAACCCAGCCTCGCTCTCTGTGCTTGTTGTGAGCCATATCCCCGCTCTGCTCTGAAGTTTAATTCAGTTTTCCTCCATTTCAGCCAGACTTGGAATATCCCAAATAACAATGTCCTTGAGGATGTCTTTCCCTGTCCCAAATTCAGGAGGAAAGACAGAAAATGGACCCCCAAGGGAAAATTGGGGGTGCTCTGTACAAAAGGCTGGTTCCCTTGTGGGGCTGCTGCAGCCATGGGCTGAGGTTTTCTTATTTACTGTCTCCTGGTGAAAGTTGGAAATATCCTGCTCTGGAGCTGCTGCATTCCTCCCAGAGACAGGCTGATACAGCTTGTTTGTGACAGGCAGAAAAGTCAAATTACTGGAAATGGAACCTGGAAGATTAAAAATGAGGACATGTGAAATGAGTTCAGCATTTACTTTTGTAGCATTGATTTTTCATCAGTTTTAAAAATGTTTGTTTTGAACATTTTTCTTTCCAAAGGGGAAAAAAAAGAATTGCACAGTATATAATAAATATTTCCCCGTTAAAAAAGTTTATTTTGATGCGGCTCTATATTACATTTGTCCAATAGTAACTGCTTTGCCATATATTTGGATGAACATTTACGGAAAAAATAGTTCGCCGAGTATTTTCTGCTCTCATGAAGGGTCGCACCCACTCAGAATTTAGGCCAGACGCAGGAGAAATCTGCCTCCGTGCGAATCTCCCATTTGGCACAGAGCGTGCTCCTCCGAACAGCCACCGACAGCTCAGCACCAGCACTGCTTCATCTGCTCGCCGCCCGGTAACGAGACTCGATTTACAGCTGCTGCGATCGTCCCCAGCTGCAAATGGCCATCAGGCAGAAGCGCTTCTTCTGGCCACCGATTATAAAATTCACTTAAACAAATATAAAATAAAGGCTATCAAGCCGAGCTGTTGGACAAATAGGAGAGACGAAATTAAGGCACAGACAAGGCTTTGGGACGTGCAGCTCTGATGTGGAAGACGGGTGACTGTGCTCAGAGGCTTCTGGTGTGGGAAAACTCCTCAACCGTGCCTCAGTTTCCCTTTAGCCAAGAAAAACCATCTGCAAACCCAAGCAAACAGTGCACACAGAGCAAGGCTCCCCACTCCAGGCGCTCTGAGATGATTGCAGCTCCCTGGTCGATGCTGCTCCTGGGCAGACTGGGGGCATCCCCAGGACCCCATCACGCAGACTCGTGTGTGAGCTGGGAAGCACCACCCCAGAAGCATTCAGCTCAGGTGTGTGTAACAAACGTTGAGCAGTGCAGAAATGTTCCTACAGGCTCAGGAAAGTGGCTCCTCTCCTGCACCATGCCCTTGGCTTTCACACTTGCCTGTTCACAGACGGGCACACGTCGCTGCTCAACAAATACGTGCCCGCAAATAGGCACTTTATTAAGGGCTTTTTGCTTATACATTGTAATTCAATACAAAGCATCTTTTGTCCTAAGAACCAGAAAGGAGCTCACGGATCCACTCACTTTCTCATCCCTTTATGCGATAAATCATGGCAGCATTATTCTGTCCTCAAACGTTTCCAATGAGAGGGGATATCAAAGTCAGTTTGGTTTCCTGCGTTAGCTTTTAAACGCCTTGTGGTTTCGCAGCACATTTTCTTCTCTTTGTGTGGCGCATCTACCTCCCTCCCCTTCTTTTCTTCTCTCCAGGAAGGCTGAGATTTCTTTTTAAGCAAAGAAAAAAAAAGAAAAAAGATTTATTTCTTCTTCATTCTGCGGCTACATCTTAAACGATTCCTCCTTCCTCTCCTGGGCCCCTGCTGCCCTCTCCCCGAGGCAGCATGAGGGTGAAACCTCCCGCAGCCCCTGGGGATGGCAGGTGGCAGGCTGGAGGCAGGGCTGGCGCAGAGGCAAGCAGCTCGGTCCAGCACGAGGGCGTCCGCAGGCAGAGACCTGAGAATGGGCTGGGAGGAAATGGCAGGAGCTCCCGGGCTCCCAGCTCACAGCAAAACAGCCGAACCTCTCATGCTAGCTCTCAGCAAAACTGCTTCCCTGCTGGTCCTGCCCATGTGCTGCTATCCAGAGGAGGAGACACCAGGCTGTCACCGGGCTGGCCCATGGGCACCGGGCATCACCGGCACCCGGCTGCAAGCTCTGCAACAGCTCCGAAATCTCAGTGCTGATCTCGGCCAGCTACTATAAAGCAATTAAGAAATAATTTCCAAGAGCACGGTGTCATTAGCATCTTGTACTTGGTAACCCCAGCAGCAAATAGAGCCTGAGTGCGTTGTCTCAAGCTGAGCTGATGTACTCTGACAGTGATCAAATGATCTTAATGATTTGTCAGGCAGCCATCATATCCAAATCTGTCTATGATGAGGACCAGGAAGCAAAAGCAATTTATTTATTTTGTTTACCATCAGGATGGGCCTGGACACCCCAGAGTCATTAAAAGAAGAGGAGGCATCTCAGCAAAGCTCGAGCTATTTGATTACAACAGGCACCACGAGCGGGCTTTCTCCAGCATAGCAAAAGACCTTCAAAGTGCATAAATCAGAAACTACAGCAGCGTGAAATTTGACCAAAGCAAGCCAAATTAGGTGTCCAAAGCCCTGAGCATGAGGGTTTTCCTTTAATAGCTTTGGTGACCTTTAGGGATGGGTAACCTCTTGGCATGAAATGAGGATTGCTCAGGTTTGCATGCTAGATGAGCTGCACGTGTACGGGGCTGGGGAATGGGGGGGTGTGGGACGGGACACGGGACACACTTCAAATTCAAACATGTCCCCAGAAGAACAGGAATGCCACGGACATGATGAAAATGCTGACCGCCTCCAACCTACCCTGCAGGTCCTTGGACCTTGACAAGTCCAGACTGAAGACAAAGGCGGTGTTTAAGAGGAGGAGGGTGGCAGCAGCGTGAAGTCCTCGAAGCCCCGCACCGACGGCGCCAAAGCCCAGCTCTGCTCCTCGCGACTGCCCTGGGAATCACCGGGATGCCGCCTGCCAAAGCCACGGGGCTCTGCTCCTTCCAGACTGGCACCGTCACACAGACACATCGGGCATTGCATGCAGCCTTGTGCAGTCATCCCAAGAGAAGGGTTGGTGTCACGTTCCCATGAGCAGCTCCCTTCCTAGCAAGCTGCCATTTCCCGAGGAAGCTCACTGTTGTTGGAGGACTCCCAGGCAGCTCTCTACGAGGGCAAAAGCAGTTTGCAAATCCGCACCTCATCGTCTATTCCATTTAAATGATCTACCATCTTTAGCAGGGCTGAGCCTCTCCAGAGCCTGTATCCAAGGCAACAAGAGCTACCAGGGAAAAAACGGATCCAAGAAGTTATTAAAACCACAATATCCTTTCTGAGCAAGGCAGAGATAATGAGCACGCGTTCCACTGGTTTCCTGCACCATGGGCTGGCTACAAGCCACCTGCTGGGTGAAGTTCACTGGCTGGTTACCAAACACCAGCTTTGTGGAGGCATTTAAGGTCCTACAGGTACAGAGCAGTGGCTCAGTACCTTCAAACCTCAGCCCAGTCTCATATAAACCCACAGGTTTTTCACTACCTCTGCAGTCAGCCTCCAGCTCAGGACAGCAGCAGCAGGGAGGGGGCCGTATTTCAGATTTACAGACATTTGGGGGATTTCAGTATGTTGAATAACGACAAATTTTGCAAAGAGGAAAATGGGAAACCCTGCCTGAGCTTCTGCGCAGTGCTTGTGGCACTGTGGGACCCGCGGGCCATGGATGAGGCCAGGATCCCAGGGCTTGTCCTGGGTGCCTTGGCACCGTTCTTCTCCCCAGCAGGAGAGAGCAATGGGATGTGATGAGCCTGAGCCTGGAGGGACCGATGTTCGTGAAGCTTCTGCATCAAGCCATCTGCTGAACACCCTCCAGAAACAGCCACAAAAGCGGTGGCTTTGTGCAGGCTGGGGTGTGCCAGGTGAGGGCCACGGCGGCGGCAGATCGCGCTCGCTGCTTTGCATACGAGGCTCCGCCGTGCTGCTGCAGTAATGAATCACTTCTGTGTGTGTCGCTAAGTGCTTTATAAATCCCAGGATTAGGAGAACATGTCAAAACGCTCACACTCTGCGTGTGCCTGGCACGAGGCGAAGCCTCCTGGAGTCAGACTGAGGAAGAGATCGCAGTGTGATTTGTTTTGATGTCTCAGGACTCCAGATCCTCTGGTTCCATCGCAGGACGAGCTCCCACTGATTTTACAACGAAGGACAGCTTTGCCTTCAAAGTCCAAAGTCAAAATGTGGGCTTATGTCTCCTTTGTGCCTCTCCAGAGCAATGCACGACGTTAGAGATTTGATTTGCAAAGAGACTGTGCAAACATTTCTCTTTATCCATCCCTCTGTTTGAGCTGCTCAAAGATTTTAGAGCAAAACGCTGATCTCTCCTGGGATTTATACCGAAACCAGAGGAATCAGCCAAGAGTCAGTTCCATAAACTGCATCCGTATCTGCTCAGAAACGGAGCGGATTTACTTCAAAATCAGCCCACGAGCAGCACGCAGCCAGCGAACTGAGCAGGGGGCTGGAGAGGCTGCCAGCGACTCCAGCAGTCCCAAGGCAGGTCTCAGGGAGCAGGTCTGCGTCCCTGCTTCCACCAAACCCAGGGGTCAGGAGGTTTTTGTGGATGCTGAATTTGTCACAGACATTTAGAGAGCTGCAGTGGGTGGGGTCCAAAGAGACCCAGCTAATTAATGCCTGGCATTAATGAGTAAATGCAGGCTGGCATCTAAGCCACGTCCCTGGTCAGCTCTGGCATGGCTCCGCCGAAACCACCCCGTGGTGCTGGGGGGTTTTTGGCCCCAAGGTGCCATCGTGTTATCACTGCCGTATCTCTGGTTTAGCTACTGGTACCAGCATAGTGCACCCATGCACCAGAACAACTGCATCTGTAGAGCATCGCGCTTGTGTAATTGTGGCAGCAAAATGCTTTAAATAAGCATTTTACGGCACTCCTCAGTGAGCAGAATTACACCCGTGCAGCGATGATTAACCAGAATTCACAGCCTCAGTCGCTGCATCATTTATTCAGTGGCTTTTAGTGTGTTTTTCAAATGAAAAGTTCAGCAAAGAGTATTTATTCATTCTTCACTGCTTTCTGGCTGTAGAAAATAATCAAAATACATTTTTCTCTCAAATTTAAACAAGACTTCAGAGGTAGAGGCAGTCAAAACAAACAAAGGAGAATGGCAAAAATTGTCCATGACAGTTGCCCGCCCTTTTTGGATCTAAATTCATGGCATTGATCATTGTTTTAGTTTGGCAAATCCTAGTTGAATAGTAGGAATAAAAAACCTACTTTAGAACCATTTGGCCTTTTCTCTTGATTTTCCTTCTCTCCAAAAAAAAAAAAATAAAAATGATGGAAATATTTGTCAGAAAATGAACCAATGGGGTTTAGGTAGGTGTTTTTTGGTCTATTTCTGCTCCAAACGACCCCGTTACCTAAGGCTACTTTATGCCAGCCCCCTGGTGAGGCGGGAGGTGAATGCACTCCTGCTATGTGCTGAGATCGAGGCTTTCTCACGACGCCCTGCGCGGCGAGGTGGCTGCCCCAGCCCTGCCCGACCCACTCTGGGAAGACTCGGAGATGATTCAGCTGGGGAAAAGCTGGTGCAGCGCACGTCCCCGGGTCTGCCCAAATTTCCCAGGGGAGTCTGTGCTTGCAGCTCTGGGCTTGGAAAAGAGACGGCAGGCAGGCATGGATTTCCCGGGGAAGCAAAGGAGCACCCCCATGCACACTGTGCTTCCAGCACCTATGGCTTTCTGTCTCAAAGCCTGACCTGATGCTAAATGTACTCGGAAACAAATACAAAACCAGAGAAATAAAGAGAAGCAGTGAGTCCCCAGCCTGCCCCCTGCCTGCCCTGGCACAGGGGAGCAGCATTCCCAGCCCAAGTTTTGCAGAGAGGACGTGGCTCTGGCTGCTCGGCGATGCGACTGTCCAGCCTAGCACACAAAGCATCAGAGGCGAGTCCTGAGCAATGAAGGTGGCGCAAGTGAATGATTGAAGCAATTTCCTCTGCCCTCAGACACTGACAAAGCTTGCAAGGAATCAGGAGAGATGTCTTCTGCCAGGAGCAGGAAGGAGGTTTTTCTTTTTCCTTTTCCTTTTTTTTTTTTTTTTTTTTTTTTAAGGGGATGTGAATAAGGAAAGCAGCAGCAATCAGGCTGCCAGCCCTAGGACAGCATCTCTGGAGCTTATTCTCTTCACCACGGGGGTTTGATGAAGGCAAACTTTCCTGACTCGCTGCAGCACATGCAGAAAGAACCTGTTTCCAAGGAAACAGGGATCTTTTGCATGTCCAGCATGTGGTCAGAGATGGGGAAAGGTTGTGAAGACTGAGCCTGCCTTGCTGTATGGCTGCTGCCGCCCTCCCCGCACCTCGCAGGCAGGCACGGAGCATCCCCAGCTCACAGCACCGCATCCCAGACAGGCGGCACCTCTGTGCAGGGGAGGGCTGCTGCACCCACCTGGAAGCAGCAGCTGGGGCCCTTCTTTTAATTCAGAGAAGCAGGAGATGGGCAGTTTTCATCTCTGCATCACCTGTAAATTTCAGGGACCACAGCATCCCTCAGAAGAGGAACAAAGACAAACATATGGAAGATGATACTCCAGGCAGGGCTTGGTTACTCACTCTGTATTGCTCAGCCACAGCAAATTGCCCAAGGCCAGGAGCTGAGCCCCAGAGCTCATCGCTCCTAGCCAGGAACAGGACGCAGGTAGCCCTTGCTGCCGAGGGCTGAAACACAGACGCCAAGCTCACCTTTTTGCCACATAGAGGCTGGGGCACGAAGGAACGTGCTGCCTGGTGCCCACCCCACAGCACGACCTGCCTCCAGCCTCCCCATAGCCAGGGAGAGGGCAGCGAACTGGCGTGAGGCTCCTGGCCAAGAGCTGCACCGGGCTCTAGAGCCAACCACGGCAACTGCAGCCATACGTTCGCAGACACTGTCTGTGTCTGTAATTAATTAGTGTTTGTACAGTGCTTTGTGGATAAAGTGGCATATAAGTACCAGGTATTATTATCGGACACATCCTTATTTAAACCCACGAAAAGGCAGGAAATTGGGGGTTTAAGAGGCTGGCTGCCCGGTCACCCACTGCTGCTAGAGCTCTTGTCTTTCCGCCCTGCATTTTGCTCAGCGGAGTGAGTTAAGGTACTAGTGTCAGCTGGGGATTTGCAGACTTAGCCCACAATTTACGGGCTTTTTAAATCTTGAAGGGAGAAATCTCTCAGGAAGGGAGTCAGAAAAAAAACATAAACCAATGCACCAATTCAAGGGACCTTTGTGGCCCCCTCCCGGGTTTTAGCAGATGCAGTGGGGCAGCACGGCCATCGGGCTGGGTGTCCCAGTGGCAGAGGGGACGGCTGGCTCTGGGCAGCCCAGGCTGGGGAGGTGACCGGCCCCTACATCCTGTAACAGTCCCACAGCACCCGTGGTGCTCACCAGGGTACCGCTGGTACCTGTGGGTGCTGCTGGAGCGATGCCTCCTGGCTCAGGGCAGCGGGGATGGAGCGAGCACTGTGTCTTCCCTGGCTGCCCTCTACGTCAGGGCTTTCCTCCCTCCCTCTTTTTTCCTATTATCAACACCGAAAAACCCTGGTTACAAAAATACTCATTTTAGCTGGGTTCATTTTAAATGTCAGCCTCTGAGAGTTGGGGAGGGCTAATTAGTAAGGGGGAAAGGGAACGGGGATGTCGGGAACTTTAATTTCACTCAGTGCAGCCAACCCTGAAGAGAATTCAGAATTCAGATATTAGCTACATGCCTTTAATTTGACTCCAAATGTTAGTCAATAACACTAACGAACACGAAGCAGTTGCAGCACAGCAAACACCAATGCCAGGAGGCCCTGGTGCCTCTGTGCAAGGTGCTAACGGGGGCTAAGTGGTGGTTCCAGACCTGCTTTTTCCCCTTTTCCTCATCTTTTCATTTTTATTTTTTCCATTTTCATTCTGCAGAACACTGAGCTGGCACACACACTGGACCTTCTCCCCTTCCCTGCTCATGAAATCTTGGTCCAAATCAACATCTCCTTGAGCAACCGAGCCCCGCTGGTAACCCCTGCCGCCCCCTGCTCCATCTCTTCCATCTCACAAGCTGTTGCCAACCTCAGGACTGCAAAACCTGCTCCCCTCTCCCTAACACCAGCATGTAAACGGGGCTGAGAGTGCACCAGGGGCTTGGACAAGGCAAGGACTTTCCCGTGCAGTGCAGCTCCTGTCCTGCAGCACGCTGGCCACCACGCCGAGCAGCCGGCTGCTCCCATAACGCAATCCCGTGGCACTCCTGGCACCCAACAGGCACTGAGCTGCCACCAGGAGGGATGAAGCAAAGCAAGGTGGTGGCGCTGGGAAGTCCTGGGGCTCCCTGCCTGTCTCAGCCATGGGTTTTCTCTTACGAAGCACTTTCCATAAAGAGATCCCAAAATAGTATTTTGATTTATTCGATTTCTGGACGCTGTGGGACACTGTGACATCTACCTCTCAAGGGGTCCTGAGCCCCTCTTGAGCCCTGCGGTCTCAAAGGCAGCCAGAGCCCAGCCCAGAAATCCAGCAGCACCCTCACACCACTGCAGAGCTTTGCTGGGTCCCTGGGAGCAGGCTGGGTCCTGTGGGATAGGGCAGGGAGAGCAGGACACGGGCAGAGCCTCACAGGAGCCTCTGCAGCCTCGGGATGGGCTCATCCCCGCTTTGGGCTCAGGAGCACCAGGCAGGTACGCCTGCTCCTTGCTCGCAGCCTGGACGTTCACTGCAGCATCCTCCACAAAGCCCGCACTCATCTTCAAAACCTTCCCAGGGAGGAAGGGATCAATCACAGCTCCCTCTCAAATGCCCAATAGTTAATTGCCTTCTCTGTTTAAAAAGTCGGCATTATGACTTGGGTTAGATCATCCGAATTTCCCTATTCATTATTTTAACCCCTCTGTGATACAGACATTTCCCTTACAGCTGCATTCCCCCGGCGCTGAGCGTCTCTGGCTGGCCCTAGGAGATGCTTCAAACGCATGTGTGATCACAGAGCTGAGCTCCGGGACCAGGAGGTGTGCAGCTGGCTCCCTCCTCTCCCCACGCCGAGGCAGAGGGCCGCATCCTGCCGGCACGTCTTCTGCCTCGCCTTTTATCTGCCGGAGGAGGACGTGGCTTCAGATGCTGCCTGGGAAAACTGTTATGAAGTATCAATGATATAATTTTATCTACCTGCAGAACTGACAGGCATATTTCAACAGTGGTATATTATCAATTATAAGCCTCACAGAGCATGTTCTCCCATCTGATTGTTGGAGAAATCACTTGTCAAGGGCTGGAAAAGACCACAGCTGTCTTCTTCATACAGACAGCACTGCCAAAGATGCAAAGCTTCTGTGTTACAACGCTTTTTATTTCTTTCTTTTTTTTTCTCTTTTTTTCTCCCCAGTATAATGGAAGAGAACTGAATAAGGTGATTTCTATAGCATCTATACAGCGACAATGTTTTACAAAGCAGCGCGTTAGACACCGGCGGCGCAGTGACAATATTAACCAAACACCGGCGGTGCCGTGGGCGCAGGTATCTCACACATAAATGCTGCGAGGCACCCGGCCGGCCCCGCCGGGCAGGACCCTCCCCTGCCCTTCTGGAAATGCTCTGCGACTTGGGGAAGGGGTTTTGCCATTTCCACACCAGCCAGGAAAAAACGTGCTCCAAAACATGGTGGAAGAGGCCAGAGCCGGTGTCCCTTGTTCCCCGTGTCCTCGTTCCCCCTCTGCTCTCAGCTGGGTGCAGCCTGAGCCTCTCCGGCCCCAGGCCGGGCGGTGATGCCCCACTCAAGAGGCCAAAGCGCCGCTTCCAGAGGCGGTGAGGGGAGCAGGAGCCACGAGAGGTGGTGGCATCCGGAGCCTTTGCCCACTGCAGCACCCCCCAGGCTCATCTGCTGGACGCCGTGTGCCTCCCCCAGCCCCGGTGCGATCCCCTCCTAACACCAACCCTGCCTTTCCCTCAGAGAGAAAGAACGATAACGCTTCTCATAATGGCCTTGGTCTTTGCAAGTTCTCTGCTTTGGTACATAATTATCTAGGCAGACACGATGCCAAAAGTAACTACTTACAAATTGGACCAGAAGGGTTCTAACTACTGAAAACGCTTTGGTACTTTAAAAGCCACAACAAGAGAGAGTGAAAAAGAAAAGACTTAATCAGTTTTGATTTGGAGTTGCCTCAAATTTGTAATTCAATCAAACCTCCCATAGCAGTGAGGATGTCTTTCTGATATTCACAGGAGCTTTCCAGGGGCTATAATCTCAGAGAGATTTATTCATACTTCCTGCATTAGCTTAAGACTATTTTGGAAGAAACATCTCTCCCTTACTCCCCTCAGCAGAGCTCCAGAGAAGATATTAATATTAAAACAATTCAATTACTATGACTTGGGGAGAACAAGGGTCCTGGGGAAAGGGCTGTTCATTACGCCACGCCACAACAGCCCTCTCTCTCTGTTCCCGCTATCCCCGAGTTGTTGGAGCTTAGCAAATCCGCTCTGGAAATGCAGCTCCTCGGCCCTCGCCCGCAGCCCCCCGTAAGGACGGCTCCCGCACGCCAGCCATCAGCAGCGTTTTGCAGAAAGCGGCTGGACCGAGGCTGGGAGGAGGCGGCAGACCACTGCGGGGAGAGGGATGGGGAGTGCTTTGCACTTCAAAGGACACATCATCTCCTTGCTTCACAAGATCACAAGGAAGAAGGAATAGCAAGGCTACAGGATAGATTAACCTTCCTTCTCCCTCCTGCTTCCTTGTTCTATCCAATCCATCCTACCCACGCCAGCTAATTAAACATGAAACGAGAAGGGGGGGTGCTGAGCCCCCTCAGCTCCAGCTGTATGTGCAGCAGCTCTTCTTCCTCGGCCTTGCAGCAGGAAAACTTTGGTGCTGGTGGTGCTGCGGAGGGAACCTCGGCACGGGCCTGGCACAGACCTGCCCGAAACGGCAGCCAGGTGAGAGCAGGGAGCCCCAGCACCGCACCTGCCTTCTGCCAAGAACCCTCCTGGAGAGCTGGGTGCTGTTGTTTCTGACCGCACCAAGCACAAAAATACGGTGGCAGCAAACCGAGCCCATCGCTCCCGACTTACGCTGGTGCAAGAGACGAACACCGAGCTGCCTCTGGATGGGATCACTCATGGGTTGAGCTGGATCCCCATGGTCTGTCCCTGCTGCACGACCCCGTGCAACACCCCGGTGCCGTGTGGTGTCGGCAGCGGGGTCTAGACCAGCGGGACGAACCCAACACGCATCCTGCACTGAGAGAAAAGCGTTTGCAGCAGAAGGGCAGCTCGGTCCTCGAGACACGCCATGTGCTGACATCTTCTGTAATCACCAGCTGTTCACCAGCGTTGGTTTTGCTAATGAGCTCGCTGCCGCAGGCTGAGATCCCACAAGCTCATTGGGAAGAAGCTTTCAATCCGGCACAACTGCCAGCCCCCCTGAAAAAGGAGTCAGAAGGGGCAGGAATCAAACTGATGGCAGGGAAGAGGGATCGGTTTCTGAGATGGAAAAGAGTCAGACACCCAGCTGTCACACTCAGCTGCACGTCTCCATCCATATACCCAGATCTGTGACATCTATAGCTTTCTGTATCAACAGCCGTATATGAAAGTGAGAGAGAACTTTGAAAGGAAAATAACATCACTGTGATGAGAATGTTTTATCTTCCTCTCTGGCTCTCAGGGGCAGCAGCCTGATAGCTGTGATGTGTGCGGAGGAACTGCCAGCAGAGGGAAGGAAGGTACCAACAAGGGAGTATCTGTTTTCCCTGAGGACACTGTTATTTTTCCATCTTGCCAGTTTCGACGAATGCCTGCTTCATGCATGTGCATATGCCAGCAGCCTGCCCAGGATGAAATGTACCTTCGGAATAATCTCCTGGCAGAGAGGCGAGGACATCTTACCGGCACAGCCAGGCTCAGGGCACCCAGACACAGTTCCGGATGGGCACAGCCTGGCAAGAAAACGAGTGAGTTTTTAGCAGCCTGCTCCAACCACTGCTCTGCCCTGTGCTGCGGTGGGAGTCGGTGCCTCCTTCCCAGCACGACACACGTCACCCACTCCTTGGTGAGGAATCATTCTGCTCTGCGAGCAGAGGTGCAGAAAGGGACTGCTCCTTCCAGCCTCGTGGGCTGCAAGAGGAGCTGCAGGCCTGGGGAAGGGTCAGGACCCCGTTTGCTGCCAGGTGGCACAGACTTCTTCATTCCAAATTTTAACTTAATGATTTTAACTTAATTTATTACAGCGGATTCAGACACAGACACACTCCACTGGGTTAAGCTGGCCAGGGATGCTCCCTGGGCTCTCCGCAGCACTAGCACAGGAGGCCTGACCTCCCCTCTGCTTCTGACTCAGGAAAACTGGAGTAAGGAGACTTTGCAGAGTGCCAAGAGGAATAATGTTTTTCTTCTGACCATAAATGAAGCATGATATATTGTTACCTATCAGAGAGATTCAACAACACGTCTCAGCGCTCCCCACACTGACACTTCAACGTGTTTGTTGTCAGAGAAGCAGCTCTGCAGAAACGAACCACCTCTGCCACTCCACATTGTGCCTGCTTAGAAGAAAAGCAAAGACTCTTCTCTTGCTGCCATCAGCCCAGGCTCTCCAAGCCCAAGCTCTGCTCTCCCTGAAGGTCAGTGCTTGCGCCTTTATGGCACAGCAGCTCCTGACCGAGGCAGCCATTCCCCACCTCTCCCACCCCCCTTTGCCTCACCCCCTCGCCTGAACAGCCCGCAGAGAGGCAAGGGCAGCCCTCTTAAGCATCCCTGAAGCACTAAGTATCAAATCATCCTGCCCCCAATTCCACGGGATCTTTACAGGCCTCCCACCTGAGGCCTCAAATAAGGCCTCCAAATAAGACTCTGTGCACCTGATCATTACCAAACGGGAACAAGTCTTAGGAAGCCAACAGAAACTGGGCAAGGGCTGGGGATCACCAGTCCATCCCCCTGCACATGGGGGCAGAGGTTTGGGTGTGTGTGTGTTTGTGCCACCAGCTCAGGAGCCCCTGGCCTGTCCCATGCAGCCTTCTCGACCAGGATTCTTTCACCTTCTTGCAACACAATCTTGAGACCCACACTTGCAGCAAACCAGGCTGCCTGAGCTCGGGAACCTTTGTGGGGTTGGAAGGGCCACGCATCCTGCTTCTGCCCCTGCTGGAGCTCAGGATCTCTGCAATTCATGCTGTTATGTCCAGCTTTGCACGAATCTGGATTAGGACATTTGGGTGATTTTTTGTAATGCTCTCCCCAGCAAACTCGCCAGCTTCTCACTGATTTCATTCTGAATTCCTGCGGTGCCTTCAGTCCCCGGCTGATTTAGTTCACAAGCTCCCCTCACGACAAACTGTGCCTTGCAGTGTTTGACTTCACTCACAGCAATCTTCCACGGGGACCCATGGTAAGCATCCCATTTTTCTCTCTGGCTCCCAAAGCCCCCGTGTAGCTTTCATCCCCCCTCTGCTGCCTGCTGCATTTCCCCGTAGGTGATGTCATCGAGGAAATTTTCAGCGTTCCCTTTGTCTCGAGGAAATATTTGTTGCTTGCTGGAGTACATCACAGGTGGCCAACACAGGAAAGCAGAGCAATGACCAGGTTTTGCTTACACTCATGGGATATTTCCGAGCACAGGGAATAACAGAGCCCCAGCTGGAACCCACTGCCAGAGCCCACGTCTGGAAGGGACAGAACTGATGAGTGATTTCTGGGATGTAATCAGTGTCCGGAGCAGGAAACCTAACAGCACTGTCACTCCCCAAATGACGCGTGCACCAGAACAAACTTGAACAGAAGGTGCCAAGTGATTTGCTGGATATTTTGCTCCTTCAGCTACTGGCCCAGCACTGTTTGAATTTTAATTTACCCAAGAAAGCTTCCCCTGGGATTTTCTGTTGTTTTTTTGCTTGTCAATTTCTGTAACGCACACCTCACTCCTAGCCTTTTCTTACAGCTCCTACATGCAACCACCGCTCGGGAAGAAATATTTCCATGCCTACAGATCCACCAAGGCGGCAGAGAGACGCAGGCACAGACAGGGAGGCAGATGGACGATCTGTGCGTTGGGGCCATGGGAAAGGCTGCCGGTGGGGCACCGATGGACAGGATGCCAGTACGAGAGCTCGGAGCAGAGAAGCCTGCCTGTGCTGCCAGGTTTGGAAGAGAAGGGCTCAAAAAGCCCAAACTCAGCACCAGAAACACGAGGCGAGTTCACCTCGTGGCATTTCAGAAGCCTTGTGCTGGCTGAGGCGAGCCCTCCGCCCAGCTCACAGCCCTGCAGAAAATTACAAAAAATAAAATAAAATCAGATCAACATGGCATTTTTACTGACAGAGGCTTCCAAAACCAATTTAAATTATTCTAGGAAAAATACATAAGTAAGAAGTTGTGACAAGAAAAATCTCAAAAATGTGCTTGTTATTGCTAAGAGCTTCCAGCTTTCGTCTGCTTCAAAAGAATAATCAGGTTTCCATTTTTTGGGGTATGCTACGAACTTGCTTAACTCATCGTAATCCTGAGTGGGTTTTCTGGGACTACGTGGGTAAGAAAAGGAGGTAAATAAGGTTGGACTACACATCGGTATGTGTCTGAAGTCAGGCACTTTGTGCTCAGAGCTGCCGTGGGAGTGGCAGTTAATCAAGTGATGGAGGTGCCCCTGCAGGTCCCTGCTCACTTGGCCGTGGCAACTTGGCTCAGCAGCTCCTTAGGGAGAGCTCTTTACTCAAAGCTTCACGAACACCGAGGTTGGGGGATTTGAAGTCAGCACTGATGACCTCAGAAAAGATGGCTGGCATGGTTTGACTGGAATAGAGACAAGGGACGAGCTGCGTTCGGAACAGGACATTTCACAGGGACGGAGCTTGCAGTAACAGGCAGTCCTCGTGTCTGCCTGCAACTGGAGATGTCGTGTGTGCACAGAGGGTATAAATATGCAGATCTGACCTGAAAAACAAAAATTGTCCTGAAAACTGTTCTATCATCTTCCATCCTCCTATACCTGCACTGGTTTTTGTAGCTACCTTGAAGATACCAGCTCTTCTCTCTGCCCTGTGTGCACCAGGGCTCCCCCGCGGAGGATCCCCTTGCAGCCCCGTGGCTGCCAGCCCCTGCAGCTTTCTGCCTGTCCCAAAGGTGAGCGGACGAAGGGAACGCTGGCACCCCTTGGAGCTGCTCTGACAGAGAGGAGCTTCCCCGGGGACAAAGCATTTTGTGACTCAGCTGCACGTTCGACCTCTCTCCCTGAGCTTCTCTAGCACTCAGATCAAGCAGTGGGGTATTTCCACAGAATACCCTAACCCACATTACTACATGCTCCATGGATTGCAGGTCGTTTTCCATTGGAAAAGAGAAGAGAGGCATACACAGAGGTGCTCAGTGAACCACAGGCCCAGCTGTAGTCCTGAAACGTGTCCTGACGTTAGGGTGATGAACGTGAATCCCCTCTGCTGCACCAACTGGGTCTGCAAAACCTCTGCAAGTCTTCAACCTCCGCAGGGCTGACGCCCTCAGCTCGAGACGTGCTCTTGGTGTTTACACTAAAACCTTGTCTCGAAGAGAAAAGTCTGATACTGGTCTGAGGTTGGCTTGGTCTTGCCCTTCATAGGCATTGAAGGTAACTTCACCCTGTTTGATTCTGCCTTTACAACACAATTATCAGCCCATGCTAATGAACTTCACCCCAAGCAGAGAGCCAGCATGGGGCTTCTTGGGCACAGTCAGGTCGCTCAGTTTTGTGCAGAGACCGTGAACAAAATTCATCCTTCTCTTCACTTCGCAGGTCAATTCCAGCGCTCTCAAATATGGATGAGAAATCCTTTTGCAAACATCAGTAAACATTTGCCTGCTCAATTAGACAACTCTGGAGTCATCCTCTTGCCCACAGGGGGGTGAAGTTTCTCGCAGTGACTAACAAATCGTTCACCTTGTTTTCTCAGTGCTTCGTGGCTGAATTAACAGCCCAAAGCATCCCCAGCCAAGCAATAGCCCAGGATTACGGGGGGAGGGATGTTTTTTCTGAAGTCCTCGGTCCACGTGTTGTCCTGCGATGCCTTGAAATTGCTAAGCGTTCGCTGTGAGCCAGAAGGAAATTAATTAACAAATAATTTACCCCCCACGGCCTCGTGCTGCAGCGCTGGCTGTCGAAGAGGTGCTCGCAGCAGCAAGCAGGGTGCACCAGCAGCTCACTGGCCTTTCCTGGCCCTGCACCCTCGGGCTGATCACGACGTGGGGCGAGGCTGGGAGAGACAACAGCAGCGAGACAAAGCTGACACCACTGAGAAACAACAGCTCAAAACCAACCCCGCGGCCCTTGCAGTGACGAGCTGTGTACATTTCAATCCGAGTGGCAGGCAGCCACATCTCTATTTTGCTCGGTGCATCTCCATACAGGCTGCTTCACTCGGACAGCAGGGAGAGATAAGCAATTAGAGCCCTAATCAATACCATCCACATCCCTCCCTGCTTCAAGCTACCTAATTGGCATCCCAGAGTCAAGTGGAAGGTGAAACCAGGTCTTTGAATGCGAAGGGAGGAAGAATCCCCACGTGCTGGATTTAACGAAGTACAAGCAAATCCCCAGACAGGATGTTCTGGTTCAAACCTAGGTTTTGTTCAATACAATAGATATGGGAGCGATAGGAGGGCGATGCAGGCCTGTGCTTCTGGTGAGGATAAAAACTTCTCATCTAATGCTGGCCAAACGTGCTACAGCTGAAGTACCTTCCCTCTCATGGACTCACACAAATACAGTTTTGCAGCAGTCTTGGGGATGCTTGTGGGCTCTAAACAGCCGGTCCCCCCCGCAGGCTGCGACCTTGGCCCTTCTAAAAGCACAGAGCACATCTGCCTGCGAGGATGCAGCTGGCTGCTGCCACCGGACACATCTGCTGGTCCGTCTGCGCCGTCACCACCAGGCTCCCCGGGTGCTACAGCTCCTCCGACAACCCAGCACGAGGTGCTGTCATGCCATGGTCACAGAAGGAGCTCCTCATATCCCCCCGATGCTCGCCTCCTCAAGTCCCCTCTCGCCCAACCCCAAATAGCCACGCTACCTCCTGACCTATTTTTTTTTCTAAGATAATCTGCCCATGAAACCAAAACCAAGTCTAGGAGGTTGTGACTTTGAGGTAATTAAGCAAATCTTAATAGTCCCTAAATGCCTAATTTAGTAAGAGCTCTCCTGCATTGAAACCACTGCCTGTAGAGGTCACGAGGATATTTTTCTTCTCTTGGGAGGAGGGATAGAAAAAAGAAGTTCAGCAACCACCTAAAAATTTCAGTTTTCTTTATATTCTCTCCAGGATTATTGTGGTTTCATACCAAAGACCTTTTATCAGGCCTGCATTTCTTCAATGAAGATGACCATTTTATTGAACAACTATTTCTCCTTACAGGAAAAAAAAAAAAAAAAAACAAAAAAAAAACGGCACAGAAAAGCCCAAGCTGACACAGCTATTTAAGATGTATTTCTGTAAAACATTTACATGCTAAGCCTGAAGTGTGTGCTCAAGTCCACTCCCGCTCCACGTTCACTGTCTATTACCAGCCCGCAAACTCAAGTGGAACATAACAGATGAGCCTGAAGATCTTAATGACTAACAGGTCAGATCCCTGTCCTCCCTACGCTGTATTTCCCCTGAAACTGAGGCCGGCTTGTTCCAGCTGAGGACACATCCTGCGCTTTCCTGCTGAAGCAGCACCGTGGAATGGTCTCCTCTGGCACCAGTGCTGTCCTGGGAGCAGTGGCAGGATGGCGATGCTGCATGCAGCAGTCATCTCTTGCTTTGCCCTTTCCCTCAACTTTAAGTGTTGTAGGTTTGAGCTCCGAGGGCTGAAATTGAGCAATGCTCTGTTATCCCTCCCCTGACTGTGCCACAGCCTCAGCTAGAGACAGCGCCGAGTGGGACCGTGTCAGGGTGCGGTGCCGTTATGTGCACAGATGCACTGCTCTGCCGAGCTTGTCACCACAGACTCCACCCGGGACATACGCAGTCAGAAATTACAGGCAAATAGGAAAAAACATCTTCATGTATTGAGTTGCTGGAGGGAGGCAGCTTCAGAGGGCCTGTGAGACCAAACGTCAGCAGCAGCCCCGGGGTAAGCACCGCGCTCAGCTCCTGCGCCGCAAAGAGCCCACGAGGGCTTCGCTCAGCTGGAGGAAGCATCGCGATACCTGGGGCTCCAGCGTGGCTACACAAACCCCTCCAGGACACGGGGGAACCAAAGATCATGAAGCTTACCAAGGGTAGCAGGCCTGGCAGAGCACGAGGTTTGCTGCTCATCGACTGAGAGCAGAGGGCGAGAGCCTCGGGCTGCTGGGAAGCGCTGCCTGGGATCGGGGAGCCGCTGGAGGAGCCGCCCCCATCAGCCTGCAAACTGTGTCTAAAACAATTAGTTAATGGGTTTATTTAGCAGAATATGGGAGGCAAGATGAGATTAAGCCAAGGCCTGTTATGGTGACACAGTGAGGTACTGGGAGAGCTGGCAAAAGAACCAAGTTTTCCAAATTCTTACGGCTCTTGTAAACTATAAACTGTAATCCCTGCTAAACAGGTGGTGCAAAACCTGACTCAGTCCTGCGACACTTTAAACGTTGGGAGAAATTATTTATCGTAGAGCTTATTGTACAGGCTGGCATGATTTATTTAAACATTTGCCAATAAACACCAGAATGGGAGGCTGTTTTTCCAGCATTCCCACAGTGGAGTACTAGAAGAAACAATAACAGGCCTTGTGATTGTTACTGTGGGACTTTTCCTGCCAATTATACTGAGTTATAAGTTCCAGTTATGGGACATAAAATAATTAATTTCATAAGGTCCAAGAAGAATTGCTTGCTCTGTATGAAGAATCTTCTTCCCCTGGCTTTTTATGCCAACACCACGTATAATGACTAGAGTTTAAAAAAAACAAACACACTATGCAGATTCCATGTAACAGCATTTCATTGCTTTTCCTGCTTGCTACAATCTCAGTAACAAATACAAAGACTCATCCCCAGGGTCACAGAAGCCAGGTGAATGGCTCCATCCTGTCCACAGCCCCAGGGCAGGAAAAGGAATCCCATTCAGAAGAGCTCAGCACGAAGGCGAGGCGCGTTTAGCAAAACCTTTTGGAAACTTGTCATATAAGCTTCAGCTTAATGAAAATAAAAATCAAATTAAAGATCTCCAAGTTCTTCCTTGGGATTTTTCTAGTGATGAGATTTAATTAAAAGCAAGCAAGCAAACAAAATCACACATCATTGTACAGACTAGAAGAATGAGCCAGAAACTGAATTGCAGTCAGGTCAATGTGCAAGGAGACTGGAAGAAAAAACGAGGAAAAAGAAGTAGAAACAGCATTGTCTGGACCTCTTCCAAGCAGGCAGAAAAGCATCTTTTGTTGTTCACCCACGCATGGGTCACTGGTATCTGACACATCTAAGGATAAAGGTGGATTTCTGAGATCCCCTGGTAGACGGGAACAGGGTGCCCTGGTGAGGTTCCATTTTTCTCATGTCCTGAGAGCATCCTCTGCAAGCCTGGTCAGAAAAGCGCACGGTACCCCTTTGGGCTGGAGCAGTCTCCTCCTGTCCCATCTGATGGAGCACAGCCAGTGTTTCCACTCAGGAGGGAGGAATTTCAACCCCAGCATAGGCCTGTGCAGTTAAAGGCAGTGTCAGACAGTACGTGTACAAGCAGGAGGAAACGAATTTGCCCCATTCCCCAATTCTTGAATGATTTTTTTTTTTTTTGTGCACTGGAAACACATTTTCTATATACTTAGGTGCTGTAAAAACAACTACAGAAACAAATAAAATAACCCCCCAGACCCCATCTGAATACTTTCAGCCCTCCATAAAGATCTGAAATTTGTAGATGAAGGATTAGATTACGTTTTGGATCCAAATGAGGTTGCATTTGCTACTAAAGCCAAAAAATAAGCTCTTATTCCAAAACCACAGGATAAACAGAAGCCTTTCTATCATCATGGAGCATTCTTCAGTTTGATGTTCCTTTCAGAGCACAGTCCCTCTCATGCATAAATGCCATGGTAGGATAAGGATTCAGGAGTGGCGGGTTAATGTAATAATGTTCTGCAAAATGAGAAAAATAATCAAATAAACCCTGAAATGGAAATGCTGGCATTCATTCCCAACAGTGCAGTGTCAAAAAGGAGATTGTAATTACCTCTAAGCCTCACAACAGCAAATGCACTTTCCCAGGGGAGCCTTACCTCCAGAAATTAAAAATATCCTAATTTACAAGCATTGGCTCCATTAAGCCCCATAGAACTACTGCCACAATCCTGTAAATTTTAAAGCCCTATAATCCCCCACATAGACCTCGCAGCACTTGTGTGTGGTCTCTCCAGCTGATTAGAAGTAAGAGCTCTGTATTTAAGTGCAATTCTTCCACTCTAAGCCCAAGCGGGGTATGATAAGCAGGAATGACAGATGACTGTAGATACTATGTGAGCCCTCAATTGGGGGATCTTGAAGCATATTTCAGCCATTACAGAAAACAAGATGATAATCCCCTTTACGGCAGACACCCACAAACCTGCCTGAGCATGAAAGCAGAGATCCCATTTTCCATGGACAGAGTCTCAGCTCTGACTACTGAAAGTACCAGATGAGTCCGGAATCCTTTTGGGCACGAGGCCGACACTATGCCCATGGGTCTATATACTGGTTTTGGTGGGGAGGCTTCCCAGTAACTCTACTCACATCCTGCAGCTGCCCTGTAGTGCTCAGCAGCCCCAAGAATTCGCATTTTCCTTCTTTTAAAAGAAAATATAAGGAGTAGATTTAGTTACTTTATCACTTGCCATTAAGACCAGGGCCAAAAAATCCCTGCATCCAAGAAGCCCCTGCACAACACCTCTGTCTCTTGCTCTTGCCCCAGGAAGAAGCCAGTTGTCCCACGCTGTCCCCAAAGCAGCAAGTTTAAAAGCCGAAGAAGAGGCACAGACTCTGGGGAGGGGACCTGCCCCCCTCACAGCACTACCCTCTGAGAGGAGCCCCTTGGGCAGGAGCAGGTTAAGGTCCCTCTGTGGGATCTTCTAACCAGCAGCGAAGATCTCCAGGTAGCTTAGCTGACTGAGATGATGCTATTCTCCCAAGAAGCCGTTTGATGAATATTTTACTTTGCTGCCATCCAAGGGGAGCTGCTTGGGTTTACCTCCAGGTTCCAGAAGATCAGGCAGGATTTGCACGTCATCCTGTGGCTCTTCCTTCTCTTTTGACTCAATGCCAAGCACAGCCACAGCACCGATACATCAGCATTTACAAAGGCTTTTTGCCAGCTCCTTTAATGAATGTGCCAGGGTGCATTTCCAGGCTTGTGACTCCTCTCCAGTCCCTGGGGTTTCCGAGGGGCTGGCCGGTGGCTATGATCTCCTTGGTGTGCACTCATTTAACTGCCAAATCTTACGCTGCTCTTTTAATTGCAAAATAACAAATGCACATTAAGAGTTTGAGTCATCTGTTAGTCAGCTTCCTGCTGCACACCCAGGGCGCAGGGAGGACTGAGACTCAAGGCAGCCTCAACCCCTGCAGAGTTTACTTAATTTAAAGGAAGGGGGCACAATCCATCAGCAATCAATAACACAAAAAGAGACAACAACTATCTACCTCTGCCTCTGGAAGCCACCACATGAAAACGCAACAGTGCCAGGCAGCCGATGGCAGCAGCAGGACCCGGTGGAATCCCTCCTGTCAGTGCTGGGCCAGCAGCCGTTGTGGGTATCTCGATCCAATTACACAAGTTGTGAGATGAGTGAACAGAATGGAGAAGCCCTGAATGGGGAGCAGGAAAGGAAAGCGAGATTTTGGTGTAAGAGTCGCTAGAGGAGGAGGATGCGGAGCAGAAGGGTCTCACTACTGGGAACAAGTTGAAAACAGTTAGAGGAACGGCGCTGAGACAAGGGCACACAGCACAGGCTTCATTATCGGCACTGATTTGACATGGAAAGTATTTAGCTATGATTGCAGCAGGTGTCGGAACAAACCCCTTCAATTAGATCAAGGCCTTGAGAGACTCTACAGAGAGGATGATAAAATCAGGCGAGCTGTTTTGTGCCAGATCCGTCTGAATCTGGCTCTGCTGGGCCTCAAGCTCTGGCAGATCTCAGCTCATCCGACTTGTTTTGTGCTTTATTCAAAGACATACTCCCTCCTATTGCTTTACTTCTTCACCACAGAATTGCTAACATTTAGAAAACAACCAGCTGTAGCAAAACTTCTGCTTCCTCAGCTTCCTACTTATTACTGCTTCTTTAAGTCTTCAGGCATTTGACAAATAAAAATACTGCTTTTTCCACAGAGCTCTGTGTCCTACACCCACCAACAAACTAAAATAGCCATTTTCTTATATTAAAACAAAAGTTTAATCAAATAGCTTTTTTTCTAGATGCCCGCTCACACTCTGCAGTATGAAATTAATTCCAGAGAGAGTTTAGCTGAACTCCAAGGCCTGACAAACTTTTCATTCTCTAATCATTTTTCACAGGAATGGAAAACAAAATACATAAAATAGACAAATGGAAATATCACTAATCCCATCATGGCTGCAGAGGAAAGAGTAATAAAGAGAAATATGACGGAGCGGAATTTTTCTGCAATGACTCTGCTCGAGTTCTTTATCTCCTGAGGCGCACGGACCACTGCCTCACCTGGGGAGGGCCAACTGCAGCAGTGCAGCCCCTGCTTCTGCGAGCCAAAGCTCTGCTGCTGACTTTCAGGGGCTTTGACTGCCCCTTACGTCTTGGATTTAAGAAGCAGAACAACAGAAAGTAGGGAGAAATGGTGGAAGCTGTCAGGACTACTCTGAATACATGAAGATTTGTGCGTTTAATTATAAGAAGGTTTTTTGTTAATATTAGGAAGATAATTGCCAACTTTGATGGCAATGAAAAGCTTTAGCAGCATTAAAAGGCACCGCACTGAACGTTAGCGCTCGCTTAGCAGCACAGATCTTGTGTTAGATGCTTACATGCCATTTAAAGAATGCGTAGTAGTACTGGACTTAAACATATGCTTAACTGTAAGCAACATGCTGAAATGCTTTGATGAATTGAAGCTCTGCAGAAAGAATATCATCTATCCTTTCCTGACGGAGATTCATTAAAACGTTATCGATTCAGCTGCAACCACAAACGGCCGATAAATCAGCCCCTTGATTATGCTGTGCTCCATCTCCACTGCGAGGAGACTGGATTTCGTCGCTGCAGTCTGTGGCCAGCAGACCAACTGCACTGCACGGAACCGGGGGAAGAAAAAAAGATCATAAAGCGACTTTTATAAGACACCCAATCCCCTCAACAAACTTCTCATAGCCACCAATTGCAGCTCTGTGTGTGTCGTGTTCTTCTCTCTGCAGCCCCTCCTCGTTCCAGCCCCCAGACATCACCTACCAGATCAACCAGACCTTTATCTACGGGTTTGGAAAGTGCTTGCTATCTTTCTTTGGGGAATGTTTGAAACCTCTGAAATAAAAGTCTTTTATTTTCTAGGTCTTTCTCATTTAAGAATATTTGTTCCAGCAGTTAGAAAATGAATGTTTCACCTGTTGCAAGAGGAAAAAACTAGTAACACTTGCTCTGGAAAGTAGCTAGAAGTCTCCCATGAGTCCAAATGATTTATTCCCTTTGTGGTCCCTCAGACTCCTCTTCTATTAAAAAATGGGTGAAGTTTAGCCCTCTGAAAATAAATTGCTGACAACTTTCTCCTATGATGTATATCTCCAGAGGTTTTGTTGGCAACTGATAGTTGCTGCTCTGCACATCTGTACTAAATACTGTCTGCTGGCCATAAATCCTCCCTGCTCCCTCGAGTCATGTATGCCTCTCGTCCCATATATATTCCAAATGGAAATGAAAGCCAGCTGGAGAGCCGGGGGGGAGAGGGGAATTAACCAGGCAGACAGCCATTTCACAGTCAGCAACACAAACCCAGCACTCCACTAAACCTTCAGCTACTGAGGAATGCTAAGCAGAGAGACAGCACGAGCTTATTGATGATTTGGGATGACCATCAGAAAGCCCCAAAATTAAAATCACTTTAATTACAGCTTCACACGTGCAGGTTAAACCTCCTCCAGATGTCACCGTCATCTCACTTCATCCCCTCTGCCCTCACCCTTCATGACTGCAGGTAAAAGAAAAGTTATTTTCGATGCAAAAGGAAGGGAAGAAAAATCAGCAAAACCACCAGCAAGCAAAACCTCTAAATTCCAGGCTCAGAAAGCTCAAAACTCCTTTTGTTCTTTTGAGGAGGGCAGGAAAAGAAGAAATGTATGAAAAATGGAACAAGGAATGGGTATTTATATCTGCAAGGCCAAGGCAAAGGAACAGCTACTCGATAGCAGCTTCCCTGCCACCAGCCTGGGCGATCTCAATTAGAAAGATGAAAGCAGGGCATGATCTAACCAGCTCTGTTCATGCAGATTAGGGATCTTGCTCCTCTCATCCGAGATGCGGTATTTGGCAAGCACAATCCTTGTTAGCTTGATGGGAATCTCATGAGCTTGAAAGAAACCTGGGGTCTAGGGGCCTTTGGCATCTGGAAGTGGGAAGAGCATCCATCACATCTATAGATTTTTAGCTAACCCACAACCATCATTTCAATTTTCTTTCTTGTTAACAGTCCATACTTCTGCAGATAAAAGAGAAACCAGCAAGGTGCACATCAGAACGCCCGACACTTCTGATGGCCGTTTTTTACACGAGCAGCCTGAGTTACCAGTTCTGACCATCCTGTCCCACCTCTGGGAGGGCTGGCAGCTTTGCTGCAGTCACCCACTTCAGAAGGAACGCATCGTTCTCACTTAACTGCTGAAAAGTCAGCACTAACTTACTCGTCCACCGTGCTATGATTCTTTCCCAACGGTTTAGACACCAAAACTCAACGCAACTGTGAGCCACGGCTCAGGGAAGCATCGCCCGTCCTGCAGATGCAAACCAAGAATAAAAAGTTTCCACCTCTGAGTTTATTTCAAGGAAAATATTTTGCTCTCACGTAGAGTCATTCTTCCAGAAAGCAGACACAATGAGGACATGAAACAGCAGGGAAGGAGAGTTATTTAGAGTATAGCAGGAATAATAACATTAAAACAAATAATGGAAAACTTAAACAGACTATTAGGGAGAGTATCTACCATGGAACCTGCGCTGAGCTCAGCCACTCTTGGATCTGGAAAACACTCCCCAACGTGGCAGCTTGTCCTGCCCTAAAACTTGTCAAGACTGCCCAGCTTCCTCTACATGCAGAGTTCATCTCCCCATTTTTGTTTTTAAGTGAATGGCTCCTTGCTTTCTTACCTGCAAGCTCTGAAACGTTTTCCAGAAATAGTTGCCCCAGGAATATAAAACAAAGACATTTGTGCAGAAAGAATGACAAGGATTAAGGTTTGTTTTTATGTTTCCTTCCTCTCAGGTAATTTTTATGCCAAGAAAAGATGCAGATACATAAGGAGAGGAATATGACTTCACAATAAAACAATAGATAGAATCAAGCCATTTTAGAAGCAATAGCAATTTTAGAAAGACAAAAACAACTTAAAATATAAATAGTTATAGCATGAGAACATACCAAGGAAGCATATGGTACAGTCTATTTTACTAATTAGCTTCCAGACCCAGTTGTGGAAATTTGAGGTGATAAACAGCATTTTCCTTGTAGCATCCAAAGTGTTTGAAAAACTGTAAGAAAGGTGAGTAACTGCAGAAGAATATTCTTAAGGAGATCCGAAGTTACTGTCTATATTTCAGTACAGTGTAATTTTTATTTCTTTAAGTACTGAGAAGTAATAGCCTACATCACATATGAAGGGTTAGAATTTATCTCCTTCTAATTTGAACTAGCAGTTTTAGCGTGTGGTTTTTGTTTTTGTTTTTTTTTAGTTCTCTTCTGCCTATACGTTGCCTGGTGATGTTCCCAGATATGTGCTTTCCTGTCGGATAGGCAGGAATTTGGGAGGTCCACAGGCATCCTGTCATCCACAGACAGGCCCCTCTTTCTAACCATCTATATCTGGATGCACCCAGCACATTTCATAAGCTGTGTGATCAGCTTGCAAGTATTCATCAATCTTCACCTCCTGTTTTGCAGAACAGATAAAACAAAACGTTGCTAGGCCCATTTATATCTGGAATCACAGATGGTATGTGACTTAGCAGGAGAGCTAGCAACCGAACCAAGTCTCCCAAACATCCATTATTTAAAGAGGGTAAAGGATACGTGGTGTCAAAGTGCTCTCTCCCAGATTCACTGCTGTGCCTGCCACATAAGCTTTGCAGAGGCAAGAGGGAGCAGAATTGTTCCCAACTGTTCATTTCCAGTGCAGAGGCACAGAGATCTCCACGGTTTTAGTGCTTCCCTATAGAACTTCCTGCAATTTTTCAAGAATAATCAAAACAGCACTTTCAGGGCAAAATGCTGCAGTTCTGCATTATAAAGAATTTATTTCATTTTCTATTGGAATATGCAGGATAAAAGGAACTGTTTTGACATTGGCACAGACAGGCGTTTTGAATAACTTGGAAACAAATAACCGGTTTCTTTCCTGTAGATCGCGAAACACTGAGGGGAGAAATGAAATGCCGGGAGAAGAAAAACCAAATCTCAAGACTCTTTGTAAGAATGGTGCTTTTGTCCTCCGTGCAGCTCTAGCATTAAGCTATCTCCAGCTCCTTCTGGCTGGAAAGTGCTCAGCAATGCTCACAGCACACATCACAGCAGCCTCAGTGCTCAGAGCACGAGAGGGAAATGGCCTTGGATCCCTGTGAAACCAGGTGCTTCAGGCAATTTATTGCATTTCAAGGAGATGAAACTAACAACAAAAAAAATCAATGAGTTTAATTTGAAAAATGGTCACAAGTCATAAATCCCATGGTGCGTCACAGAAGTTGGGCTCAAAGACTCCACTCTCTGTCCAGGTGCCTGGGTGTTGGGCTCCTCTAATTTCAAACACATTTCAAAGAAAACCAGAGCAAAAAAAAGGCTGGTGTCAGTATGCAGCACCCTGCTTTTGGTGTGCTTAAGACGAAGAGAAGCAGATGGGCCATGAGTACCATCTCCCCTCCCTCTGGAGCCCATCCTGCAGCAGCATGTCCCCTGCAGGGGATGCTGCTTTGCCCAGCTGAGCCGCTACCAGAGACATTGCTAACAGACCTCCTCTCCACTGCAGCTCTCAGCCCACACTGTTCTGCATTACCTTGCTCAAAGACATTCATTCCCTGCAGCAATATCCCCCAGACCAACAGGAACATCTGCCAAAATATTTCAGCAGCCCTTCCAACAAGCATTCATGAGCCATTCTGGTACAAATGCACACACCTGGACCCGTTCCTGTTTTACTTTTTTTTCCCAACCAGATACAAAATACTGAACAGCTGTATTTTATGGGGTTTAAGCTCTGTTGGTAGGACTGGATTTATTCTAGTGCACTGCAGCAGGACCACGGTTATGTTTCTCAATCCACTTTAAAAAGAGACTAGAAAACTGCCCAGGTGCCACTGGGCAAATTCCCCGGTCTGCAGGCAGAACACCCTTCTTTATTAACTACCTGCAATGAGTACAAGGTTAAATCCTGCTGCTTTTCTCGCTGCATCTCCCCCAGGTGCTCCTGCAGTGCAGATTAAGGGGGGAGGCACAGCTTGTTTATGGCCACCCAGCCAGGGCGCTGTGCTCGCACCATCAGGGGACCCAAGAGGACCACAGAGGGTCAACAGGGAGAAAATCACCTCTCAAGTTTAACCAAAAAAAAATTACACATTGCAACTACGGAGCAAGAGGAATAAAATCGCAGATGGAAGCACGGGATCAAAGGGGCTGTGCTGCAGGCTGCTGGTTCCAGCGAGCGCAGTGGCAGGAGGGGTCACTCAGCACCTTTAGTCTGGGTAGGAGGGACCTGTAACTTGTGAAAGCACAGCAGCCCTCCTAACACGGAGCAACTGCCTGCTCAGTATTTGGATGAGACATCTCAAAAGCCCCCACTTTGAAGATACCTGGGGAAAGGAAACACCAACGTGGTTGTCGGAGCAGCTCAGCTTTATTCTTTCCGATGTTGTTGCAGCAGCAGAAATTGCAAGATCTGTTCAAGAGCCACATTTAATCATGCAGAAAACGCAAAAACCTTCAATAGTACTGATGGAGCTGTATGCAATATCTGGTCCCACAAAAACGCCTTCTCCAGCACTAAAGCAATGCCTCTTGCACCAGAGCACTGCCACTGAACTGACCAGGAGCGGATCACACCACCAAGGTGGCTGGCCTTGCTTCTGGCAGCCCCCGAGCCTCCCACCTCAATTCCTAGCTGCCTTTGTTGTACTCGATCACGTTCAGGATGCGGCCATTCCAGCAAGGCCACCGACCACTTTCCTTCTCGGACAGGTTGCTAAACTCTCAACAGCGACCTTATTAAAAGCTGCCTAGAGGTTATTGCAGGGCAATGCAGCTCCCTCGGGCACGGAAAGGAAGAGCACCGCTGTGCAGAGAGACGTGGGTGCTCTGCACCGACATCAACCGCAGGCGTGCTGAGCTTGAAACTGCTTGGTTTAGGCTGAGCTTGGCTCGCCAACAGGAGCAAATAGCGCCCAACAGGCACAGCCTAAAGACCCCTGAGAAGCTGGGAGGGCAGCCCTCCTGCACCCCTCAGCACAGCCACAGGCTGCAAACCACGGCCAGAAGCGTACAGCACGGGTCAGGGGACAGGGTGGCGAGTGCCAGGGACGGGGGTGGTGGGAGCTGTCATCGCTGTGACCTTTGGTCTTGGCACCCGCTGCGCCCCCCAGCCCCTCTCACCCCTCCAGGAGCCCAGTCCGACCTCTTACCCCCAGCCAGGAGGACAGCGGGTCTGTTTATAGCAGAACTGATTGCTCCTGTCGTTGCATCCCCCTCTTCCCCATTACATCACGTCTAGGGCTTGATTTCAATCACAGACCTATTTCCATACAGCCCTAGCTATTTTTAGGGCTAAGCAAGTAAGCGGCTCATAAATAGCTTCTCGATTCCTAACAGCTTATATTGCTGTTATTCGCCCTACTTCTCTCCTCTGAAACTTCTCTATGTCCCCGGTGTCAACGTGGCACGCTGCCGCTTGCCCCGAAGTGTTCTGCAGCAACGCGAGCCTCGCTCGAGCGGAAGGGATGGAGAAGAAGCAGGTTGCTGCCAATTGCCTCTGCAAACAATCCAGCGGTACTTAGGCATGCATATTAGGGGTGCTGCGCGACAACTTAATTTCACACTGGTCATGATTAGGCCTGGTAGGAAAATTGATTTCTCTCACTCCACTGCCCACATTCCAGTTCAGAACAAAACACCAAAACTTTTCACAAAAGCCAATTTTAAAGAGAGATTAATTTCAATTGATAGTGTTTTCTTTCTTTCTTTTTTTTTTTTTAAGCTAATCAAAAGCTTCCTTCTAATTAAAACTGTATGCAAACAGAAGAGTGCAAAAAGGTAACTGCTGTCCTCTCTTTATGCTTCCCACTTGGATGGATTTACATTGCTCAGCTCAGGAGAGGCTGCAGAGGATGTGCTGCTCAATAAAGGGGTGTAGAATAATCTCCTGCAGGGTTATGAACTGCGAGCAGCACGAAGCAGGGGTGAGAGAAGGAGGGAGCTGTGTAATTACTGTTGGGCAGCCCTCACAAGTATGAATCAAAGGCACAAGATGGTATTAGGCTTGGCCGAGAGCCAGCGCCTTTGACTCAGGCTCACGCTGCACAGGTTCGTTTTCAAGTGGCTGAGGCTCAGGGCAGCCACGTTTCACCTGCTGGGCTCCAGTTTCCCACTTGGAAAACAGGGACAGCAACATCTCCGTACCAACACGGGGAGGAAAACTGCCCCAGCTGATGCGTGGCACCCGGGGGAAGCTCTCCTGCCCCAGGCTGGACCACCTTGAGCCATCAGCCCGCTCAAATCCAGCACCGAGCCGAGCATCCCCCATAACAATTCCCTCAACACCCCACGGGCCTGCTGCAGCCGTATATAGCCCTGCTACCGAGCTCAGTGATCACACTGCTTATTTGGAAGTCAACCCTGCTTAAAGAAATCCAGCTCGAATCCAGCTTGACCCCCAAAGAGGGTGAGAAGAGATCTGGCTTCCTCAACCCCGAGGCCTTTGGGGTACTTTGAAAGCTTTAAACATTGCAAAATAGAACACGGAGCAGCCAGGCCAGGAGGAAAACTTTGTTAATAACGGTGACAGTAATAAAACTGAGGAATGAATTTGCTGCTTTGCACTACATGCTTGATTTGAGTTAATCTTGTTTGCTTTCCGAGTGTTTTTCAGGTATTCAATAAGTGAAACGTGAAAGCAGCGACAGGTTCGTGGGGGCCCGGCGGGGAAATCCTGGGCTGTCAACGAAACACTCCCCGCTGCCAGAACAGCCCGTGCAGACTGCATCGGGCTCCTTCCACCTCTCGGGGGGCTTTTTGTGCTGGGGCTGGCAGAGGGCTTCCCCTGGGGGGGTGCAGCCCCCAAGCTGGGGAGGGTTTGGGGTGGGCTGCAGCTTTCCCCTGCTACAATGCTGCACCAGGAACCCGCACCAGAGCACAGCCTCAGGACCCCTCAGCTGCCCCAGTCAGACTGACACCATTTCACAACCCATACCTAACGTGTGGCCATGCAGAGCAGAGGAAAAAGTCAGGGCCGTGACACCTACAGCATCACTGTTAGGGCTGTGTGATGTACGCACAATTGCTATTATGTCTAATCTAAGCTCCCTGTCCCAGAAAAAGGTTATCAACAGCTTCCCAGGTGACCTTATTTGTATATTTATTCTTAAATATACAGCACTCTCCTTGAGAGGTGGCAAGAGACATTTTATTTGGCATCCTCCTTCAGCTGAGAAGGATTGCTCTATAGTTTGCAACTTACTGTAGATGTTTGCTTGTCAGCAGAGGCTACAAACCTATTTTAATTAAAGCGGAGCTAGGGACTGACAGCTGAACTGTGCTGCTTTAAAAAGAAGTGCTGAAAAGAGCCTGGAATGGGTTTTAAGTTTCTACAATAGCCCCATGTTTTATATCAAAGGGAAATAGGAACATCCTTCAATTGCATTTTGCACAGTTACCAAAGGACAATGGACTAAAAGGCAGAAGGTTTAGCACTTTGTGTTAGCTCTCTTGCAGTGTTTGTTTTATCAGCAAGATGCTGAAGGCTCCTTACACTCGTGTCACGTCTTCCAGAAGCACTCCCTCCTCCCCAGCTCTCAGAACTGCAGTGCAAGAGGGTGGAAAAAAGAAAACTGTTTCAATTTGATGTGCCTGCATTAGATTTGGGCATTTTGATTTGGACACTCTCTGCTGCAAGACCCACCGCCCAGGAGCACAGTCAGCATCCCAGCAGCAGAAACCAGACCTCGGACTAAAGCTGGCTCCACGTGTGTTAGTTTAGCCACAGCTGCTTCTACAAAAGCATCTTGCAAGAGCTCTCCAAGTACAATCTAATTGAAACATAAAAACACCCTTCAGATTTTTTTATAGCATATACAAATATTGTTTCTCCTTCTGGAACATTTGAACATTCAGAACGAGAGCGTGGATCAATAATTCTTCTATTAGATAATTGAAGCCTGCTCCTTGATTTACACTAATGCACTCGTTAAGCAATAAGTAACTGGGCTGTGGGCAGGTCTGCAGGGCCGAAGCAGGAATTTGATGAATGGGCTGTGGGAAGGTGAGGACCCAGCTCCAGCCCCGCTACGCTCACCCACCGACCCCTGCCTGGGGCGTGCCATCACAGCGAGAGCCTCGCTGTCAATACGCCATTGAACAAGCCCCGGTATCACTCCTGACTTTAAAGGATCGTTCTCTCTGCTCGGATTAATTGCAGCTCTTCAGACTCCTGCCAGTGACAGCAGCGGTTCAGAGCAGGGCCCTTCAGGCAGCCCAGCCCCTGGGCACATCGGCCGCTGTGCAGCTTCCCCTCTTGCTGGCACCCGCTGCCGCGCAATCCCGTACGATGGGCAGGCCCCTTGTCCAGCAGTGACACTTTGGTGCCGTGGTCACACAGCTCAAGGTCCCCACCCAAAGCCCGAGGCAGAAACACGGCCCCGTGCCGTGGTGGTGCAAAGGGGAGCCTGGGGGAGGCGTCGCACCGACGTGACACAACCCCTGCGTGCTGCCAAGTCCCAGCGCTAAGCCAAACAACTTGGTTCATCAAAGATAAACACTCCAACATCGATTTGATGTAAATTAATCTGTGAATGCCAGGTTCACTGAGTCTCATGCTGCTGCCTTGCCATCGACAGAGGCACTGCAGCGCCGGCAGTGCAGGTGTAGCTGCTCAGCCCTCGCTCAGCTCCTGCCCAAGGGGGAGAGCTTGGTGGAGTTTCCCTTCACCAATAAATCATTCTTGGCTCAAAGCATATTGAGAAGTTCAGCTCAATTGTACTTTCTTGAGACTTAAACCCTCGTCAGTGGTGCGAGAAGCCAGCCAGCCTTCAGCCTGCTTCTGTTCCAGCACAGGCACAATTAATTCCCATCAGAGGGGAAGCAGCAGGATCCATCCTGTACCCACCGGTGTGCTAGGCAGGCAAGGAGCAAACACCTCAAGTGCCATTTTCGGTTGGAACTGCCTGGTAAGTCATACAAAGGTCCTTAGGAGAAGTCACAAACACAGGACTTTTGCTCGCTAGAAGAGGCGGCTGGAAACCCGGTGCTCCCAGCTTTGCCTCATTTGCCCACAACAGGAAAGGAAACCTGGCAGCCCGGCTCACCGCAGCAGAGAGGCCTGAATGATTCACTGGCAGCAAGCAAAAGACCTTCAAAGGATCAGCCCGAGAGGCTCTGGCAAGCGCATCTGCATAAACAAGGTTGCTAAGATCAGCTCCAAAGAGCCACTTGAGCCGTGTGGTTTCACCCAGGCCTTCCCTTTTCCTTGTTTACCCAGCAGTTCGCCTGCAATCAAATTGGATAATGGAGTAAATCCCTTCAATTACACTTGTTAGAGCAGAGGACCGGTGACCTGCAGAGCACAGCTCACCCCTCTGCCCGAGAGCACAGCCTCCCTCTCCTCCAGAGGAAGGCACGCCAATCACACCCAGCGCCGCCGCGCGCAGCAATATAATGAGCACGGGCCAGCAGCTGGGGGAGAGGGAGGACAGCGACATTATTTTACTGCCCTCTGACTAATGATGTGCTAACATGCTCAAGCACTAAGGTGAAGCTGCCAAGCAGTCATGGGAAGCGTAATTAATCCCTTGCTTATTAAAGTCGGTGGCATGTTACAGTGATGCTAGCAGCGCTCCGTGAGCAGCGCCGGTGTGTGTCATGCTCCCACCACAGCCCCTCGCTGCAGCACACCCCAGAGAGAAGGCACTGAAGGGTTTAACTCACAAGCTGTGGTCTTTTATAAAATCCAGATGGGTTTGAGACACATGGCAGTGATGTCCAAGATGATCAGCTGAGGGCCCATCCGTTCCACCATCCGAAGGAGTTGCACAGCACGAGCAGACCCCCTGCCCACTCCAGCACCCACAACATGGACCCCTGCTTCCCAAAGCATGCAGCAAACAGCCCCCAGTCTCCCATCCTGGTGTTTTATTGTCTTTCAGCAAAGTCACCAAGCACCTTTCCTTACCCTGCTCGCCTCACCTCCAGCCTGCCCAGCCGCACAGCAATGCCCCAGGAAGGGCTGCCCTACGCACCCCGGGGGGCCCCAGCCCCAGCTGCCCTGGGGGCTGAGAAGAGGGCAAATCTCCCCAGCACGAGGGAACTGAGAGATTGCACCAGCTTAGATTGCTTTCAGCTAATGCCAAAGCCCAGCTGGACACATTTATTTCAGTCTAGTTCAACTGATTTGGCATATTCTTAAGCCTAATTGTGCAAAAACAATTTTTAAAGAAATTTTGCTTGTGCTTCAGTGCCCAGCTACTGTGAGTACACAGGGCCAGGGGAGATCTCTACATGATTTGCTTCACACCAGCTGCAAGTAAACACATCACCATTTTCTCTAGTTCGGATCAGAAGTCAGGATGAGTCCCCACATCCACAGAAACCGGTGGGAAGCCCCCAGCTGGCAGCGCAGGCTTCACATCTCCACAAGGCAAAGAGGGAGGTTACCACAAAAATTAAAAAATGAGAGAGCAGGAAGAGCTGTGGTTTACTTCATGAAGGCACGGATCCTCGAGCATGACACATGCATTTTAATGAAGGAATCTGCAAGCACGAATAAGCTGCTCTGGGCAGTAACCAAGCGGCTGGCAACAGGAACCGTCCCACCAAGGCACAGTGACGGCATCGCATGGCCAGCCTCAGCCTGCCTGCGGGCGTCCCTGCGCCCGGGTGCGTGCTCTGTTAGAAAGGAGGCTGCAGGAGGGGGTGGAAGGCAACAGAGTCCTTCCCCCTTAATGAGGATGCATCAATATTAATTGCTCCCAATATTAACCAGGGCCTGAGCTGGAACGTGTCGAGGTGCTGCTCTGAAATGAGCTGGCATGGAAGCAACATGGACATGGTGCCCTGTGCACGGGGCCCCTGGGACACAGCCACCTGCTCAGCGCTGCTCCCTTCTCCTCCCCAGAGCACAACCAGGAGCTGGTGGGAGCAGGGAGCACAGGCATTGTTCCTGCAGCTGCAGGTCCTGGGCATTAAAAGGCCTCTCCTGCAAACCCTGCAGGGATCAGCACCTTCCTGCTGCCCTGGGCTGGAACCGCAGCCCCACCTTCCCCTCACATGGCCAGTGGTTTTACCCTGGAGGTCTTTAAACATGGCCAGCTCTTTCTGTTCAGCCTTGGTGATGGCTTCTTGCCATCCACGTGGATTCAAAGCCTCTGAACCCCAGGGCCAGTTTCTCTGAGCCTGAGAGGAGGCAGCTTGCACATCAGCTGCTCTAAGCTCGCTGAAGGCTAAATGAACTCCAGTTACATCTCACCTTAACAGCTCCTGCAGAGCTTTGCAAGGATGCAGAACAGCTGGGAAAGGAAAACATCCTGCTGCTGCCCTTATTCCACATCTCTGTGCTTTACAGAGCTACTGGAGAAACCACAAACGCAGCTTTGTGCCAGGCACAGCTCCGCTGCCTGCTCTACTTTCCCTTTGCACCAGCCCAATTGGATGAGTTTCCACAAATTCCCCCAGGCACCCAACGTGCAGACAGAATTTGGTTGGTCTCCCTTTTCTTCAGACATCCCCTGTGTGTCCTTTCCACTTTGCTGGATTAGCTCCTGAAGTGTTACATGCTGGAGTTACTCATAAAATGGACAAGGGGTATAAGAGTGTAACATGAAATTGCTCTTACCTACTGCACGCAACGATAAATCAGGTGGCGGTGCTGCTGACTCTGGGAAAATCCACCTCCAGAAAGTCCTCACTAAGCGTCCTAACGCATTCAGGGAAAGCTGCTGGGGAGGGAGGAAGAGGAGACGGGGGGACAGGAAGGGCTGCCTGATTTCAGACATCTTGCAGAGCACCTGTTCTCAGCTTGTTTGCTAATCCCGTGACCGATCGTTGAACCAAACCTTGCTTCCTGGACACAGAGGCAAGAAATGGAGAAAAGAAAAAACAGAAGAGGGCAACACATCAACAATAAATAGGACATCAATTAAACAAGAGGGCTCTCACCTGCACAAGCAGCTAAAGGAAGAGCCATCAATTCTTCCACCTGACAGCATGCCCTCCATTAGCACATGCCTGGCTTATTGTGATCCCCAGGGAGAAAACCTCAGCAAGAAAAGGACGGGTTTCCTGATGTGGTCACAGTGTGTCTTTTATTTTTTTTTAATTTGGAGAAAGAGAAAACTGTGACCACAGTTTGAAATTGTGTTTGATGAGAAAAATCCAAGGGATGACAGCAGCAGTTAGCAGGCCAGGTCTCAAGTCTCTATCCCTGCCTCATCTTGTCTGGCTGAGAGAAACTCGCACAGACCATCTGGAAAGTTAGCAACTTTCCAGGATTTCCAAGCACCCAGCACTTGCAGTATTTTTACCCTCTTTTTTATTAAAAGAGAGAAACCGTGACTTTCTTAAAAGGAGGTGAATCACCAAGTGACCTTGTGGATCTGTCCCCTTAGCCTTAGGCCTTTACGGTTCCATGCATGCAGTGCTCTAGCAGGCTGCTGCTGAGCTGCCCTTGCAAGACCCACGGGTGCGTATCACCAAAAGATGGGTGTTCCATGTGCCAGGCAGTTACAGCTCCCTGCCCTGGAGCTCCCTCCCCTACCTGCTCCAGCTGAGCCCAAATTCATTCATCTTTGAGCAGGGGCTTGCAGAGCTTCTGCAAGAGAGACTGACAGAGTGCAAATGAAGAATAAGTGCCTGGCTGCAGACAGACCTTTGCTGGAAGATGTTGCAGCGGCTGTTGCCAGACTCCAATCTTAGCTACTGTGTGACCTTCACTCTGGACCATAAAGCGCTTAGGGGCAAGACTCTCTCTCTCTACATGTCTACAGCAAGTACCACAGCATGTGTCATCTCATTCCCAGCACGCCGCTGTATTAATAGTGAATTGACAGATAGATGCATAGTTAGTATGCACGGATTTAAATGGTATTCCTGGGCTAGTTCCAAAACTCAGGTGGTGATTTCTGGACACTGGATACATTATCTACTGCAGAGCAAAAATTATAGTGATCAAGAAGAAAGGAGCATTATCATCCTTCCATCATTTCCCTTCTGAAAAAAAACTCAACAGGTCAGCTGCTTCTAAGCCCGCCCTGATCAATCATTGCAAATGCTAAAAGCATTTAGAAGACATTCTCCTTTGAGCCATTTGTCAAGTGGAATTTGGCACTTTTTAGTCCTTTTATTAGTTCTGCTTGTGAGAGAAATTCACTTGAAGCCAATGCTTAATGCAGTGAGAGAGCAGTACATATTTCTGTGGCAGAGATACCCATTATTCGGCTGTGCGTGGAGATGTGAAGGGGATTTAACAAAGCCCTGGGCTGGAAGGGAGAGGATGCCCTGTGCCTCGACCTGCTGTCCTGTGTGCACATCCCTTTAAATCTGCACTTCAGCCTCAGCCTGGCGCAACTCCTAGAAAATGTATTGGAAGTGAAAAACTCAAGTGTGGTTGTGAGGTGAGGGGAGACTCGGGGAGCCCAGCATGCCTGCCTTCGAGCTGGACCTGCTGCTTAATCAAACAGGCAGGAGTACACCTGGGTGGAGGGAGACGATGCAGGGGCACTGCCTAATGATGAGCTCCATGCGGTGGGGCAGCGCCAGCAGAGATAGAGTCTTGTTATGTTGAATGCTGCACACGAGGATGGAAGATTCTTGGGCACCTCGCTGGCTTTTCAGCTGGGTTCCGCCACAGGCAGGCTGCCCGCCTCTGCCACGGCTGCTTTCACACAGCGGCGAGCACATCCCATCCCCTCACGTGGGATCAGCTGTACCTAAAGCGCCTCTAATATGCTTTAAGCCTGGGGAACTAAGGCACAAAGGGATTAAGAGAACTACCCAGAAATCACATGGAGGAGGATGTGTTAAAGATAGGAACTGAACTTTTATCCCCTAAAAACCTGCCTGGATCAGTGCTTAGTGGCTTGTGTCAAGCCTTTGCTGGTTGCACAGCCGCTGCTTTGGGGGCTGATACTTTCCACTCCCCCGCACTTATAGTGCCTGGCACAGAGGAGTACCAGTGCTGCTGCAAAGCTGGCACTTTATATAACCCCCAAAATCAGTACCATTGGACAAAAACTGGGAGAGGAGGAATACCAGTCGGACATGACCTGCCTGGGACTCCTCTGCTCCCTTCCTCTCATTATTTTCCAGCAAGGCCACTTGTTCTCTCTCTCACTTGTCAGGATCAGATGACATTTGAGTTGTGCAGACCAGACCTGCCAGGGCAAGACACATGTCTGCGGTCGCTTTGGGCAACCAGCTGCCAAGGCCTTTAACTGCTCTCTTTTGATGTCCCTACAAAGTCGACCTTTCTGCCTCTGTGGCGATTGGTGTCTTGCTACCCACAGCACTTCGCCTCCCAGAGATTTGTGCATGAGCGTGGGTTGCTCTCACCTTAGCCAGGCTCTCCTCTCTCAAGGAAAGGGCCAGCTAAGGATCTGGCCCACAATATCTATTTCTGACCTAATAGAAGAGAGAAGGTTGACCTCACACACACGGGCTGCAGCTCCTGGTGCCACTTTCTCCCAAGTAGCACCTCCTCAGGTGACAGACTGACTGGGTCCCGTGGGGCTACATCCACATGAACCACACTGCAAAGATCAGCTCCCTGGCTCCGGTCCAGAACAGCACTTGAACAGGAGTTAACATCAAACACATCCTAGCTGCCATCAGTCACAGAATTCATAGTTCGTATGTGAGCCACTTGCCCCGTGTCCTGAAGTACCAGACCGGAGCTCTCGCCGCCGCAGGACCGGGATGTCCGTATCACAGGGATTCACAGCCACAGGCACTTCGGGCCTGGTTTTAACCTGCTCTGCACATTGCACAAGAATGTATATCAGTACATAAATCAGAAAGAAACACTCAAAAATAAACTCTCATTTAATTTTCACAGAAGTGTTTCATATTCATTTTGCAGCAGTATAAAAGACTATGCAAGACGTAAGAGGGAGGAACTTTTGTGTGTGTCCTTAGGGGACAGATCCCAGATCATTTAACCAAATGGATCTTGGCACATTATCTTGACTGGGAGTGAGACCAGGTGACATCTGTGTTGAAAAAAAAGTCACGTACCTCATAACCCAAGAGAGAGGTGAATGTTCAAATGAAGGAGACAAACGTACAAGGTTTGGGAACTGTAGGCAGGCAGGTCTGGCCAGCAGGCACGCACACAACACACAGGGCAGTCAGCACCGTGCGGTGACGGAGGAGTTGTCAGCATTCAAACCATTTTGAAAGCAAAGCCCTTCTAAATAGCACACGGGATGCAGCGGGATCCCAGCTCAGCTGTTCTCCCCTCCCTGAGCCCTCGCTGAAACTCAGCGCTGTGACCACTCATGGCTCAGCTCACCTCCTGCCCCGAGCTGAGATCACAGCACAGTTAATCCCTTGTTGCGACCAGTGAAACATTTCCCTTCTGCGCAGCTCCAG